>NC_034590.1:99237840-99260747 GCF_900095145.1 Mus pahari | reverse complement strand
CTTCCCTTCCCTTCCCTTCCCTTCCCTTCCCTTCCCTTCCCTTCCTTTCTTTCCTTTTCCTCCATCCTGTCTTCTCTCCTCCTGTCCCCTTCCCTTTCTTCCCCTTCTGTTTCCTTTCTTCCTCCTTTTACCCCCTCCAACTCCCTCTCCCCATCTCCCTTCTCCATCTTGCTATGTATACTGAGTTGGCCATAATCTCATGATTCTCCTTTCTCAGTCTCAAATACTGAGATCACAGACTTGTAACTTCCTCTTAGCTCATAATATTCTTTGTTTATTTGTTTGGGGTTTTTTTGAGTTTTTTTTTTTGTTTCATTTTTTTTTTTTTTTGAGACAGGGTTTCTCTGTATAGCCCTGGCTGGCCTGGAACTCACTTTGTAGACCAGGCTGGCCTCGAACTCAGAAATCCGCCTGCCTCTGCCTCCAGAGTGCTGGGATTAAAGGTGTGCGCCACCACGCCCGGCTGCTCATAGTATTCTTAAGTGATACACTATCCTCAAGGCCAAGTAGAAAACCAGTGGCTAATTTTTTGCTTTGACAAGTGTTTGGGACAAAAAGTCTCAGTTCTGGGGCTTTCCTAGGCTAGGAGGCAAAGATGTGGTTGCCTCATTGCATACTGTGGAATCCTCTGTTTTTCAAGCATTAGCTATTACCATATTGATCTAAAGATGAACATCTATTATTTGTAAGAAATGATTAAATTAGAGTCTAGAAATGCCAACAGCCATGCACTGCAAGTAGCCCAAGTCCAGTGAGTGGCAGGGGTTCTTCCAGGTGACAAAGCCTGGATGAAAACCTTGAATGGCTAGTGCCACCGGTGTTAGCCAGTCCACCTCATGGTTGGCATTGGGGGACTGTGCCATTTGATGAAGTGGGCATCTTATCACACAAAAAGCAGCTTCCTGGGAACCCTGAGCCACCTGGAAATCAAAATCATAGCACCATACAGAGGTAGTATCACAGAGAAAATGGCCCTGGGCCAGCCTGCTGGGCCAAGGCCTCCAGCTCTGCTCCTCATTTCCCTGTGATCTAGTTTCCCTTAAAAACTATCTTATCTTTATATGTGTGTGAGTGTATATGTGACTGAGTGTATGATTGCGTATAAGTGTGTATATGTGGGTGTGTATGTGAGTACATGCATGCCTTAGCATGTGTGTGAGTGTAGGTGTGTTTGAGAGAGAGTGGGAGCTGCATGAATAGCATGCTGCATGTACGTGTGTGTGTGTGTGTGTGTGTGTGTGTTTGAATGCCATGGTATGTGTGTGTGAGTATGTGTATATGTAAGAACGTGAATACATGCAAAGCCATGGTATGCGTATATGCGTGTGTGTGTGTGTGTGTGTGTGTGTGTGTGTGTGTGTAGGTCAGAGGACAACCTTCAGTGTCAACCCTTGCCTTGTTCCTTGTTTGAGACAGGGTCTCTCTTCTGCTTCATATTCTGGGCTAGTTTGAGCTTCTGGGGCCCCTCCTGCCTCTGTCTCCAATCTCCCTCCAGGAACACTGGGATTACAGATGTGCATGCTAGCCTGTCCTACTTTACATGAGTTCTGGGGATTTGAACCGAGGTGCTCACCATGTGTGGCAAGCATGTTTCATTCTCTGACCCTTCTCCCCAGCTCAGACTTTGTTTCAGAACCCCACCTCAAGCAATCTGGAGAGAGTATGACGGGAATTCAGATACTACCCTGAGAATGAAGACTCAGACATCATGTTTTCATCCTCTGACGACTGACTGCCCCCATCCTCCCTTCAGGAGGAAGCCCAAGTTCTTCTGTATGTCCCAAAGCCTTGGTGGCTTGTCCCGACTGCCTTCTGACTGCGCTTAGGCAGAACGCCTTCCCACTCAGGGATGAGGCGCTCACAGACTGTATCTCCTCTTCACAGCTGAGGTGGATACAGGCAAAGTTCTCTGCTCCTCTCTGCCCGGCTCCTTTCCCATCCCCTCCTCTGCCCACCTCTTATCTCTGTGCCCAGATATCAGCCCCTCTAGTGTCTCCCTAGCACCACCCTGCAGACACTTAAGCTGCAGCCCTACTCCTTGCCTCTGAGCTATCATGCAGAACCATCTCAGGGGTATGTGCCTATGCCAGGCAAGGTAATTATTTGCTGAATGAATCTAAGCATAGTTGACTCTTTTCCCCCCCAGTGGGGGCTACAGAACAGAAAAAAAATGGCCAAGAGCGGTTTGTCTAAGTTTTCCTCGTAAGAAATTCTTTTGTGAGCCTAAGGAGAGAGCTCTGTTGATAGAACACTTACTGTGTAAGCATGGAGACCTGAATTAGATTCCCACAGCCCATGTTTAAAAATGGTGGCATGTATGTGTAATTCTGTTTCCACCTCAGGAAGGTGGAAACAAGGGGATCCTTAGGGCTCGTTGGTCAGCCCCCCTAGCCAGTTTGCCAAGTTCCAGGTTTGTGACAGACCTTGTCTTGAAGAAAACAAGATCAATAGTGCCTGAGGCCAGCACTCCGGAGGCAGAGGCAGGCAGATTTCTGAGTTTGAGGCCAGCCTGGTCTACAAAGTGAGTTCTAGGACAGCCGGGGCTATACAGAGAAACCCTGTCTCGAAAAACCAAAACCAAACCAAACCAAAACAAAACAAAACAAAAAACAAAAACAAAAACAAAGTGCCTGAGGAATGATACCTGATGTTGTCCTTTGACCTCTAGATGCATGTACACACATGTGCACACACGCATGTGCACACACATATGCACCTGCACATGCATGAGTACACACATGTATGACATTTATTTTTGAAAGTGCTGTCAGTGAAGAACACACGGGGGCTGTTTTACTCTCCCGTAGTATCTGTCATTTTACAAAGGGACTGTCCCCATCTCTGACTGTCACAACTTGGTCTCAGATAAGGAAGAGCTCTGGGAGGGGTTTGCTTTGCTTTGGGGGTGGTGCAAACACACAGATGCCTTTCCATTTCCTTCAGGAGCTAACTATACTTGCTCCTCAGCAGTGGGGAAGTATTTGCTCCCAGTCTTGCCTGTGGAAGTGCAGGAATAACTCGGAGGAGTGTCACTGGAAACGTCCACTAACTGAGAGTCGGTGCTAAAGGAGAGGACCTGCTTCCGGGAATGCAGTTTGGCTTGCACACATATGGATGAACTTCTGAAGGGAAGAATCCCACAATCATACAAACTGCTTTACTCCATGACTCACCTCAGTCCCAAAGTGCTACAGGGAGTTTAATATAAGAAGTGCAGGCTTTTGAAGCCCCCACCTACACTTTTATTGTTGTTGGCACGCTATTGAAGTGCACAGTGTATATGATTGACGGATTTCCCCGCTCTTCTGCTGAGGTCATTTTGTAGGCTTGATCATAGACAAAGGCTGAGCTGTATGTTTGGAATCTGATTTGAAAGAGCTTTTCAGAATAACAGAAGAGGTTCATTTAGAATTTTTTTTTTTTTTTTTTTTACTTTGGTAGGTAGCAGAAATACCCTTAAACCCTATGGATAAGGTGATAATAGACAAAGTGCCAAGGTGCTGAAAATCCCAAAAAGACTTTTTTTTCTGGCCAGCTGCATTTCAGTCCATCCCCTACCTCTGGCAGTTCGAACCCTATAGTGGAATTACCTAGGTCAGGTCATGACTCTGCTACAGTAATGGCTATATCACAGGGTACTTATGCCCAAGGTAAAAGCAGACCTGGGGGATCTTAGGATTTAGAAGCACAGGCTTGTGTGACATTTGCATATGGCCCCCCACACTCCCCTGTTTCTCCACCAACACTGGAGCAGAATACAGTTAAAGGGAAGATAAGCCCCTGGCCAGCTGAATGGAAAACATGTAATAAAATGACTATCTAGCCACTAAACCCAGATCCCTTTTCACCAACTCCGAGCCACCTCTGACATGATCAGGGCTCCTTGGGGAAATGCCTTGGCCTTGTATCAAGTAAGGAAAGTATGCCAGTGAAGTTCAATTGTGAGACTCATTGAATGGAGCTCTTTGTAGAAAAAGAGGAGGTGGGGGAGGTGTTGTTGGACCTTGGCTGTTGGCTCAGTGCCTTGCAAATCCCTTACTCCTCTCTTGCAAAATAATCCATGCAGGCTACAGCATCTCCAGGCCACTGTGAGCACAGCTCTCTGGCTGACTGGTCCTCAGGAGGACCCAGGTCCTTCTACACTGTTAATCTAGCTTTTCTGGAAGGAGAGAAACAAAGTCGCTAGGTGAGTTCGTTTTCTGTTGCTATAACAAAAATGCCCGAGGCTTGGTATTGTTTAAAGAAAAGAGGTTTATTTAGTTGTTTGGAGGTGGAAAATTTAAAATGTGTGGTGCCAGCTCTGTTTTACTAAGGTGATGTTCTCAGGATAGGTAGCATCATAGCAGGAATGTGTGTGTGTGTGTGTGTGTGTGTGTGTGTGTGTGTGTGTGTGTGTGAAGGGTTTGGTCATCACGTGGAAAGCCAGAGAGCTAGAGCATGGACAGGAGCCCACTTTGCTCCTCTTCGATGCTCCTCTCATGAAGACCCGGTAGAGTTCCATGAGAACGACCACAATATCTTCCAAGAACCAAGGACCTCCCACTTGGCTCTGCCTCTTTAAAAATGCCACCATCTCATACATGGCTATGCTGGGGACCAAGCACCTAATGCATAGACCTTAGCACCACATGCGGGCCATGCCAGGGCAACCAGGGAGCTTCTCCAGAGAGTAGAGCCCTCAAAAGATGAACGGCAGCACCCGAGAGCAAAGTTTCTGGTTTATCAAAAGTAGCCCAGAGGACCAAGGAGATGTTTCAGAGGGTAGGGGTGCTCCGTGCCAAGCCCGAAGACCTGAGTTTAATGCCTGGGATGCCCACACGGTAGAAGGAGAGAACCGACTTCAAAGTTGGCCTCTAACCACCGTGTGCGTACTTGCTCAAGAAGGAAGATGGGGGGAAAATATAATCTTAAAAAACAAAACAAAACAAAAACAACCCACCCTACCATAGAGACTGTGTAAGAAAGGTAATGTGTTAGAGTCTATCCAGTATTTGTGAATCTTAGTCTTACACTCGTCTCTCCATCTTTAGTACCAGGACTGATCACTGATGATTCTGTTGTGCTATAGTAAGCAAGGTTAATTGCTTGCCTTTAAGGCAACAAACAGACAGATCGGTGTACAACCCCTTCCGGTTGACACTGGCTCTGGTATGGAGGGAGTCCCTGAGACATTTTCTTCCCCTACCCTACACAGCTTCATCCCTGACACCCACAAAGCTGGCCAAGAACTGAAAGTATGTGTGATGTTAGTCCAGTATAAACCAACCAGGATGCTTTGGGATGGCGGGGAGCCTGTTTCAATCATCCCCATGCTGTGTATAGCTGGTGCCTAGGGTGTCTGCGAGTTTCTATAAACGTTTGTCAAATAAAATAAAAATATTTAGGGAGAGATGACAAGAGAAAGCAGAGCGGCCACAGCAGAGGTTTGGAGATGTATGAGCTGAGTGTTACAGACTGAGGGAGGGGGGCAATGGCCCCACCCAGCTGAGAACAATCACACACAACTTCCGGGAGGATGGGGTGGGGGGTGCCTTAAACAGGAAGATGGAATCCAAAAGTCATAAAGACAGAAAAAAAAATTAAGCAGGTGTGCCCCTGAACTTATGGGTAAAACACACTTAATATGGAAAAGCTGAAAAATAATCAACCTCCAAATTGAATTAAACTAAAAAGAAAAAAATCTAGAATTTTCAGTGCTTATTTATAGTTCTGTCTTTTTCTGACCGATTGCTTCTGGCTTGGTAGTTTCTTCTCAGGCTTCTTTTCTAGAATTTCCACTTGTTAGAAAACCCAGCAGTAATCTCTCTAGGCAGCAGCTGAGAAGGGTCACATGGCATAGGTCCTAGAACTGGCAGCCTAGTGGTTACTTCCACAATATGTGATTTAAATGTGAGTGTGTGTGTGTGTGTGTGTGTGTGTGTGTGTGTTTGTGTGTCGGGGGAAGATGGTTCAAGACATATGAGGCTTGGGCTAGCAAGGGGGCTCAGACAGCAAGGTATTTGCTGCTAGCCCTGACAACCTGAGTTTGATCCCTGGAACCTGCATGATGGGAAGAGAGAACTGACCCCTGCAAATTGTCCTTTGACTTCCATACATACTCCACAGCATGTACCCACTCACATCCCCACCATGATAAGTGAATGTTTAAAAAATAGCATGTTAAGCAAAAATAAAGTGAATATATATTATTTCAGATGGCTTATTTCATTTATTTATTATATATGTCTGTGAGTGGGCACACGTTTGTGTCTTGGGGTATGTGAGGTCATTAGAGGTCAACTTGTGGATGTGGTTCCTCTCCTTTCCCCAGGTGGGTTCCAGAGCTCTAATTCTGGTCATCGAGCTTGGATGCAACCTCTTCTACTCTCGAATCTACCATGCTGGTCCCCAGATGCACACTTGCAAGAAAAAAAAAAAAACTATTTCTTTCAAAAGGGAGAATATCCTGATTAGCGTTGTGAATTTGGGGAGATGGAGTAACGTCTTCCCTGAAGATGGTTTTGCTATTAGATGGGTTCATGGTGGGAGGTTCCACAAGGCTCTGCACATTTCTCAGGGTTGTAATGACAGAGCCAGTGCCATAATCAACAACACACTTCCGACATTACTATGCAAATCACGCCTCTGCTAAATTAATAGCTGTCATTTGTTATATTTCCTGGTTTCTCTTAGCCCTTTCATTTTGGTCACAGAGATTAAGAATAAAGACATATTTCTTTTATCAGTCAACTTTTGGCAGCGTATATCTCCCCCCTCCCCTGCCTTTTGCCAAGCTCTGGTTCATTGACACTGACTTAACGGAAAGAAAGGATAGTGCTATTAAAAAATAATTATGGTCTTAAAATAGCAGGCAAACTCTTTACCACCACAGTTGTATTCAGAACGGGTTATGATTAGACCCCAAGTACAACTGTAAATGATCTTTGTTCTATTGTTCAGGGGCAGAGGGAGGGGCACAAAATGACTCTGAATGGTATTTTTTCCATCTAAAAATTATTTTGGCTGGAGACATCATCTAAAGATAATTTTTCTACGGCATGGCTCTGGTAAGCTACTTCAATGGCTTGCCATGTTTCCCAAGATGAAGGAGAAGGGTGAGTCAGACGTCAGAACCAAGAGTTTTCCCCTTTTCAGTGGCGATCCAACTTCCCTTTCTCCTTGTCATTATAAGAAATTTCTATTAAGGAGTTACAATGTGTTTTGCTTTTGTGTGCGTGAGTGCATGTGTCTGCGATCTTGAGACTATGTAAGGTTGAGTGACTTTTGTAACTGGAGAGTTCCTTTCCCACAGGATGAAACTAACCACTGATTTTTGTATCTTCATCGAGTATGAGGCCCTTGGATGGGTGTTTATGTGCACTGTATCCAATCCAAACTCTGCTTACACTTCTTAGGGAGGAATGGAGGCTAAGCAGAGTGGACCATCTCCATGTCCTTTGTGATGATTTATTTTACATGTTCTCTGGCTTCCATGATAAAGTCAAGTTCCAACAAAGAACCCCAGGTCTGTAACACAAGCCCCAATTCCACAATCAGAAAGCATAAGACCCGAGAGGGCTACTCTAAAGACTGGGGAAAAAAACAATGTCCCAGCTCAAGGCAACAGGCAGGGGAGTTCTCTAACCTGTCTGTATGATATAATCAAGCCTTTGAGGAGGAGGTCCAATCTCCTGAGGAAGAGCTGTGGACCTTACTAGATCTTCCAAAGCGAGAGCTAACTCCATCTAAGAACAACTTTTAGATACACCCACAATAACATAGGATCAGATATGTGGGTGCTCTGTGACCCAGTCAAGTTGGTACGTAGAATTAGCCATCACAACAAGGGAAAGCAGAGTCCAGAGGTACAGTACAATCTGTGGGTTATATGATTGGTGCCTCTGGATTCAGCGCCACCCTGCCTCTGGTATTTTCAGTCTTTCCTTTCGGAGGGAGAAGGGAAGAGTTCGTTGTGGTGTGAATGCCTTACCATCTCTGATTCTTCCAGAATCTCTGGTGACACTGGTGGATGTAGGGGAGCAGAGCACATGTCCTGTCCTGAAATGGAGAACTGTAAAAGTTCAACTGCCAAGCCCTGTGTAGCAATAAGCCAGGACCATCAAGGCTAATGCAGTGGTTCACCATCTTCCTAACACTGGGGCCCATTAATACAGTTCCTTATGTTGTGGTGATCCCCAACCATAAAATTATTTTCATTGCTACTTCAAAAGTCTAATTTTGCTACTGTTATGAATTGTACATATCTGATATGCAGGATATTTGATATGTGAGCCCTGTTGTAGCCACAATCCATAGGCTGAGAACCACTGGGCCAATATATTGTTTCTTGGTTTTTCACAGAACAAGGTAAGGATATATTGCAGACATTAAATGTTTTATATATATATATATATATATGTAATCTTTGGGTGATTTTAAAATTCTACATAGGTCTGTTGTTTATTTTGATTGACAGTACTTGGAGAGTCAGAAGAGCCCCATGGGCTAGCCTCTATCATTTCCAAGTCAACCTGGTCTGTCTGCGGAGAGATTTGGCATACTTCTTGACAGCCAGAATTGGGTTCTGAACCCCTCCTGATTCCCGGGGCCTTTCCTCAAATGCTTCCCCATCTCATGAATCTACCTGTAATTCCTTGGCACTGCACTCTTTTGAGATGTGGAAATAGGACTAAAACAGCATGATTTCTAATGACTTCCTAAGGTGTTTAATGCTTCTGTAGCTGTGTTTGCCCCTGGGCACTAGCTTTGCCTTGGTGTGCAAATGCTTATTGCTAAAACTCAGAGCAACTCCCCTCCACAAGCAATTGCTTCAGAGTCCATCTCACCATAAAACAATATACTTTGTTCCTGACCAAAGGCCTCACTTTGTGGCATAAAAAGCTGACTCCTCACTAATGGTTGCTCATGCAAAGTGGTCTGCTGGTTACACTGGTTTCTAAGAACCTGGACTATCTGACCCAACAAATGCATCATCAAGAACACACAAAGGCTAAAGCCATCTGGCTGGCCTTGCAAAGCTATGCAGATGCCTCTACACAGGCCACACCTCAGATTCTGTTGTTCCCATTATGGGACAAATGATAGTTTCTTAATCTACTTTTTAGGGAAAATGTGAAAATAAGCTGATGTAAGAGGCATAAGAAAATGCATTGGAATTCTTTCAAAAGCAATTGTTATTTTTTAGGTTTTTAAAAACTTTTTGTTCTTTTGTTGATTTTGCTTTTCTTTTTTCTTTTAGTATAGAGCTGGAAGGTCCTAATGGGGTTGAATGGCAAGTAGCTTTTAAAGCCACAGTATCTTAGAAAATTGTTAAAGCCTTCTGAGGATACTAATGGGAGGCAGGGTTTTCCCATCTTTTCTGGCTCCAACATAGACTACCAGCACAAACCATGGAGAAAATCAGATCCCTAAAAGCTTTGCACCAGCAACAATCTGGGAAGCAGAGCCCTCCATGGATGTATTACTACAATTAGAAATAAGGCATCAGCTATGGTAGCTCCCCCTGGCCTGGGATGTAGCTAGAACCCAAGGTGGAAAGGGTGAAAGGCCCCACTCATCACACCACACCTCCTCCCTCCAAAAGCAGATAAGAAGGCAAAGGACTGAAAATAGGCGACTGCCACTTCTTGTCTTTTAAACTTGAACAACATAGCAGTTTAAACTCTTAAGAGAAAACCTAAGGTGTGTGTGACAGCTACTTTTCTCATTACCATGACCAAATATTTAGCAAAAGCAGCTTATGATGGGGAGGGTTTATTTGGCTTATGGTTTGAAGTGCTATGGTATGTTATGGTACGGTATGGTATGGTATGGTGTGGTATGGTCCTGGTAGGGAAGTCATGATAGGTCTAGGGCAGTGGCAGTGGGAGTGGGTTGGCTGCTTGTTTACATATTAGAGGATCAGAACTCCCATAGAAGGAGGGCACTGGGATACTGTGGACGAGATTCAACCACAGTGTCTAAAACTAGCTGGAAGGCTGCTCCCTAAGAGATCCGAGGGTTCTAGGATTTCAAAGTAAGCCCCTAGTTCCTTCCATAAAGTGGGGAAAATACTAATATTTGAGGCGTTACATAGAAGTATACAGCCAGTAAATGGGAAAAGCTCATCTTTATCTCATGAGACTGAACTGGTTTCTTAGATTCAACGATGACCATGTCATTAATTGAACACCAAGTGTGTACTATGCATCCTGCCTTCCTGGACAAACTCGGGGAAATTGTTACATGAAGAATTTGACTATTGTTGAATGCAGCCAAGATCTGTATGGCAGGGGCCAAGCACTGTGTGGAAGCAGGGGCAGTTAAGGATCATTGGCACATAATTGCCCCTAATCAAGATGGAAATCATTGTTCTTCTCAGGACCCAGAAAAGCAAACAGCCGTCTACTTTATCTAATCACACTTAGGATATAAAAAAAGATTCTCTTTTTTAAAACCAAGCTCAATAGTTTCTTGAGGTACATAGCCATTTGGTCATTTCTTGGTGCCTTCCAAAGGATGGGCACATACATACATACACACACACACACACACACACAAATTACATGGGTGTGCCCTGCATGCAATGATCTCTAACTGCCCCCACTTCTACACAGCTTTCTACCCCTGCCATGCAGATCTTTGTGAAGATTCCCTGTGTTTGTTCAAGAAGGCAGGATGCATATCCATATGATGATCAAGAAATCCAGATGTGAGCTTCTGTCAAACGCTAACTAAGTCTAATCCCTTCTATCTTTATTGCATGAAGCCTCTATCAAGCTGCAGGCAAGGCAGTGGCATAGACAGAGGAGTGGGCCCATGGAATGCAGGCTAGCAGCCTGCTGAGAGTATGCAAACCTTTCTTCCTTTCACAAGGTTGGCTCTAATGAAAAGAACTAAATCTTTTTCTTCCTCATGTTATGAACAATGCAGTGAGTGCACAACTTCCCCCCAGTCCCCATGGTGCTGCCCACCCAAGGAAGAATGGGCTGTGGTCTATGACCTGAACCCAAAAGCAAGCCTGGGGTTTTGCTTTGTCGAGCAGATGATGTTAATGGACTCCTGTCATTTGTTCTGTGAGGATGTGCAGTGTGCAGCCTGGGTAGCGGTGGGCAGGAGAGCATCAACTCACAGAGAGCAATGGTTGCCAGCCTCCAGTCTGGAGGGAATGACAATGTGCCGCTTTTTTTGTTCAGAAACAGAGTGATTAATGAGTCAACACGGACACAATTGGATACTCTTGGTCTTGAAACTGGGTCGGGGCAAGGCAGCCCCAAAGGTGGATGGGCATTGTCACAATGCTGGGACAAATCAAAGCAAGTAGTTAAACAGGCAGTCACTAAGGGAAATGGACTCGCATTGTTTCGATGCTGAGTATAATGACAGTTTGTTAGAGGCTTCCAGTGAGTTATGTGGTCTGGGACTTTAACACTGTTAAAAAGTAAGACACTGTTATTCCCATCCAGACTGAAACAGACAGTGAGGTTAAGAAAGTTGCTTGAGGTAATTAAATGCGTAAGCGCGATAGAGGAATCGGGATCTAAATACTAACTTGCTAGAGCAATCCCATATGCTCGATTCTAGAAGGATCCTACAGGGAGGGCCAGCAGCCATGTTGGCTGTTTTCATTGTTACCTCTGTATCTCAGAGTTAGTTCTCCATAAACGTTTATAGCTGAGCAAAGAGTTGTGCTTATAGTTATCACCATACGCCAAGAGTTGTATAGAAAGAGTACTGACACCATGAGAATGGGAGATACTAGAATCCTTACATGAGATGTCCACATTCCTTGATGTTCTGTTCAGGGATGTACCACACTGGGGTCGTCCATGCAAGATAAGCAAGGTGCATCACTGTGAAAGCCCAGGCACTCCATTTACCATCCAGGTGACGTCACAGAGATGGAAGAATGAGGTCCCTTCAGGGAGAACTCTGTGAAAGTCGGAGCATTGCTCCCTTGTCAGCTTTCTCCATTTCTATTCATGATGAAGAATTATTTGAAGGGCAGATGCTGGGATGCAAAATCTTATCAGCCTTCTTGCACTTGGATGTGGAGGCTGAGGTGCAGTGGGCCCTGTGACCCATTCAAAATTACTCAAGTTAGTGACAGATCTGGCCCCAAGCCAAGGACCAAGATCTCCTGAATTCCTTTCTTCCATTCTAAGCACTGAATTGCAAGGTCTAGCCCCCTGACAAGGACTCATGTGAGATATCCCAACAATGGGATTCTCTAAAGAGTAAGGTCGTGATCTACACAGGGGTCTCCAACACATGGAAGACTTACTCCAGAACTGTCGATGATGCCTTTTAAATCACAGCTCACTTAAGTCTTTTCAGGAACCCCACAAAGAGAAGAAAATTACCATCCCCATTCTGCAAATGAGGAGAAATGAAGCCCAGTGACATGCCTATGTCTGACCCAGCAGGCATTCTATACCATGAGATACTGGGTCACAAAAAGATCATTTCTCTTAAACACTACAACAAATAAGCCACTATAGCATCCCATTTCCTCTTGTGACAAGAAATGCTTTTTAATCCAGAGAGGCATGCTTGAAAGAAGGGAGGCTAAAAGGTCCTGTTTATTATTGAGGCAACAGTTTCAGTGATGACTGTCAGATGAACCTTATCAGCCCTAAACCATAGTTTACTAACACTTTGGTAACTTATAAACAGCCTCCCAAAGGCTTACTTTTGTGCTTATACAAAGCGACATATAAACATTTCAAAACATGTCTGGTAGGCAATTAATTTTTTTCCTTTGGGAAAATATCCGATTGATGATAATGATGAGGCAATGCATATCTTAGAGATAAATGCTCTTAAAGTAGGGGAGTTTGGTCTTCTCCAGGAATTCTGGGTGCTTAGAAATCATGAAAATTCCATGTGGTAAGGAGACTTCTTTCCAGAGAGCACCACAAGAGTGAGTGGAGGAATTTGAGATGGAAGAAAAGGGACCAGCCCTGAGGTTTTGTGGTTTATTTGTAAATTCTTTATCTTCTGGGGTCGGGGCTGGGGGAAGGAACCTCAAAGACTTTTTTTCCGGAAAGTTCTTTGTTTTTTTCTAAAGTACTGTGCTATACTCCTAAGAATTCTTACTACAGCACTTGCAGATTTCTTCCTTGCTGTTCTGTTGGGTTTTTCTTCCTGTCTCCCCTAACTGTGAGCAACAAGTAGGTGAGGAGGAAGGGGAGACAAGTGAGAATATTAACTGTGAAAATATTATAACTAGTCATAACCCCAGTACTCCAAAACAAGCTGCATTCCCATGTGTTAAATCTTTTGTTAAAGTCTTCAAAAGTGCTTCTTCCAGAACCAACCCCCATGTCATTACAGATTCTTGTTATCCAACTCCATTAAGCTAAGACCTTTCCTCAGTGGATAGATAATCATGTATTTAACTAAATAGATCAAGGAAGACACCAACAAATCATTCAAATCATTGTTGGAGCATATTGATCATCATTTCCAAAAACCTTTTGGTATTAGTGACTTTTTTCCATTGATATGATGAAATAACCTGGGAGAAAAACCCAGCTTAATAAAGAACAGGTTTATTCTGGCTCACATTTGAGTATACAGTCCATCATGGTAGGTCAACAAGGTGGTAGGAGCTTGACGAAGCTCTAGTCACATCCTATTCGTGTTCAGGAAGTAAGAATGGTAAATGCTTGTGCCTAGCTTGCTTTTTCCTTTTTATACAGTGCAGAGTCCTAGCCTAGGGAATGATGCCACCCACAATGTGCAAGTCTTGGCAATTAAACTAACCTGATGGAAATAATTCTCACAGGGGACCATTTCCCAGGTAGTTCTAGATCTCATGAAATTGACAGTATTAACATCAAGCACTCCTCCCCCACCCTCCACCAGCTCCACAAGAGGAGCACTGGGAAGGCCACTTAGACATCTACCTATTCTCTCTCCCTTATTTTTCCCTGACCCATAGTAAAATGGAATGTCCTGATCCCTTTCAAAGTTAAGTGTGATCATGTGACTTGATTCGATCAATAAAGAGCTGGAGTAGGATAAAAACATTCTCTTTTCCTCTGTCACGGTAACTGGCAAGAGTTTGGAAGGTGAACACTCCCTCGGTCAAGCATGGACCTGCTCATCCAAGATGGTCATGTACATGGAGGAATAGGTATCAGGTGTAGAAAAGTCTAGAGCTAGACTTTTCCATCTGTGAAGAACTCCTGGACTGGACAACAGCCATCTTCTAAGGTCCCTTTCCTTTCTATATCCCCAAAGATAATGACATTTTAAAGTGTAAACCAATATTGACACTCTGCAGAATGGTGACTCTGCTATGCTTTCTGATTTATACCCAAAGCTCTAGGTGTCAAGTAGTCTTTTATTTTATCATCAAGGCAATCTTTGTTAGATAAATCATATAACCTTCTTGAACCCAACTCTAAAAGCCTAAAGGGGGAAACTAGATATAGCTTAACCTATTTCATGATGTTTTACAGAATCTAGATGATACCAGGCAGTTCAACCTCACATTGTACACATGGAACACAGCATGGTTGCCTTGTTGTCATTTCTAGAAAAGATGCTCTTGTGTTCACAAGTGCCTGGGCACTGGCATTGGTGGACTGCAGGGGGAGGGGTGAGTCAAGCCTTCTGGCTAGGTGAGTATAGTCATTACGTCAGAACTTGTCAAGTAGAGGTCCCAGGTATATTCTGAATTGTGCTAACTGCAGTAGAGCCTGTGCCCCATACACTGCTCATGGAGGTTGACTTTGACATTGCAAAGTGCCTAGAATACCTAACCCATCGATTTGAAGCATTCTAAAGCAATACTGTGTGATGTCCTAAGCAGGCTCCTGCTCCTGATGGTGGCAGGGATCATCTCTTGTCTGAGATACTTATGACTTTCTCCATCCAGCTGGCCTGTGCTTCTTGCCTGTGAAGATTCCTGTACTGGGACTCAACCATGCTGGCCGTGTCCTAGGCAGCAGGAGGCCAAGCAGCACTGACTGGCTTCTGAAAACCTGTCTTTCCTGGCAGACAGATTCCCCTCCTTGGACGTATCCCAACTAATTTCCATTAAATCAGCCTTTTGCTGTAGAGAAAGAAGAGCATAAAGAGAGAAGAGGAAGAAGACAAAAGAAGCGGTTGATGTATCCTGGCATATATTTGCTATCCCTCTGAGATTCAGAGTAACTAGGTCCTCCAGTTCTGTTCCTCTTCTGTTCTCTTTCCTTCCCTCTTCTTGGCCTTTTCTTATGGCTTCTAGACAAGCTCTCTGTTGTCCCCTAATTGCTTCATGCTTAAGCCACCCACTGGACATCTTCCAAAGCAGTCCCCAAGAAGGAACGATGGCAACTCTGGAGGGGTGTAATGGGTTTCTCCTCAGGACTTTGCCTCTGAACAGGCATAATCAGGACCAGAGACCCAGTCATTAAGCAGTGTGGTGAGGGATGGTGGTAGAGAACCGTGGTCGGGAACATGATCAGAGAGCATGAGGAGGTCTGGCAATCCCAACTAACTCATTAGCTAGTCTGACCCCAGCACACAGGGAGACATCCCCTCTCTGTCCTGGAGCCCCTGTCCTAGCCAAATAGCTCTAGTTTATCTTGAAGGAGATTAGCCAGCCTCCAGTCCATGGATGGCTTTCTTTCTGCACCCAAAGGCCTGGCAGATCAAAGCCAACCTAACTGCACATGGCTAGTGGCTTATCTCCTGCCTTGCCTAAGACCACTGACCTCTCAATTAGGCTTTTGATGACAGTTTCTCTTAAGGGGGGAAATTCTCCTAGGCTGGAGGGCAGTTTATGCTCCTCAACCCCTGGCTCTGACCCCACTGGGCAGCCAGTCAGGAAGGCTCACCATGCAATTAGATAACTGCTTTAAATTCCCTTAGAAAGAAAAAAAAATGCTACATTTTTAAGCCAAAAATATCTCCAAGTGTTCTAGGGCCTTCTATTTTTCAAGTTTAATGAGGTAACAGTGGGTTTTTCGGATGAGGGTGACTTTATCAGGCTTGAATGCTAACAGTGCTCTCAGATCATAGCTCAGTGGCACATGGAAGGAGACATTAACAATCGAATGCCTCAAGAGATGGGGGTATCTCAGCAAATTCCTTTGCTCTCTCTGGGAGACCTGCCCCCTTCTTCGTCCTCCTTGGGATTGCCTTCCAAACATGGCCTGCTGGCTTGCAAGTTTTGAGTTGACTCCATTAAAAGTGTATGCTGAAAAGTAAAAAGCAATGCCATTTGTACCTTTGTACCAAAACATTGAAATTTACTCTGAAAGATATGAGCTTCTCAGAAAGATGTTTTAATCCAGTGAATGATGACACGTTTTTCTTGAACTGGCAGTTAAATTTCTTTTATTGAATGCTTGTACCAATTACACTGAAAGGGACCATAGACATATATGATACATCCCTCCCCTGAAGGAGCTTTAAAAGAGAGAGGTTCAAGGAGGGTAAATAATTGTTAGTCTGGTGCAAAAGACAAGAGCTAAGAAAGGCCCTAAGTCGTATCTATGCAGGGTTCCCAGCTTTGCTCACTGACATCTGTTCACCTTTGGGAAGATTGCTGAACTCCCCTGCAGAAGCACGGGGATTTTTAGAGGCTCAAATGCTGTATAGCACTGATTAAAGTGGGCAGCCTGGTGTGTGACTCACAGAAAATACAAAGTAAATCATCACTGTAGTCACTTTATGGGATTGTGTAAATTCAGAGAGGGGGACAAAAACAAAACGTGTTGCAAGGGGTTTGCTGAAAGTCAGGCAGATGAGCAAGGGAGGGAGCCCTTGAAGAGAGGTGCACAGAAGCAGGAGCTGGGCACTGAAAGGTTGCCTGGAACCCCCTCGGGAGCCAGCCAGCTGTTGGCTGCTGAGCTAACAGACCCCTTCCAGGTCATAGCCAGTCTGCTATAAGATTCCCAGAGTCACTGGGACAGCCCCAACGTCAGTTTGCTGGGTCTGTTACAGATGAGGTTCAGTTGTTGTTTCCATCATAAAAACCATGCTTCATGGCTTTAAAGCTTGGAATTGAACATGACACGGGGCTTAAACCCTACTTAACGCTTTTGATTTAAAGCCGACTCAGAGCACAAGAGTTCTTAGGTCCACATGGCAGATAATACCACGCTGCAGCCCTTGTGGTGTCGCTTACCTTTGGAAATGAATTCTGGGTCTGGCTCTGCAATGACAGAGAACATTAAACAAAGAGTCATAAAAAGTCAACACCCTTAAAAAGCAAATAATCACATTTGCCTTTCTTCAGGGAATTGAACGACATGCATTTTAAGAAGACCCTCCTGATGTGGCTACATTAGAAAGGGGCACACTAAGCAGAGGAAGAATAATATTTTCACCACATTTTTAGTTTCTGGAGTTATATATTTAATTCATTTATATTTCACATGGGATTTTATTTTGAAATTAAACATGTATTTCCTATGGTTGTGAGTAAATGTTTTATGTCTTTGGCTGATGCATCAAATATATACGGTAGTCACACATACATCTGAGAGCAGATGTTTCCTAAAGCATTTTATTTAAAAAATAACAAGATAGGTATCCCCTAGAAAGTAGCTGCTAGAAGGGGTCAGCAAGGAACTGGAAGCTTTTGTGATGCTAAGAATACAAAGGATTATTCAGATTTCAACTTTAGAGACATGAACACTCTGGGGGAGGGGATTTTCCAAGGGAAAGTCAAGAGAGTTCGAAACACCTCCAGGTAGGACGTTTGATCTGGTTGAAGTTTTAATGGCTCCCTTGGGTTTGGGATCACAGTGCAATGCCTTCAGTGTGGCATGCAGGTAGAAAGTAAAGGGATAAAGAAAGAGGCTAGGGGCTATTGTCCTCCTGACCTCAATGCCAACTTCCCATTACCCTTTTACCTTTTATTTTCCAACATGCGATGAATTACTTCTTACACTGGGCTGCCTTCACAAACAGAGTAAGTGTCAAGTATTCAGAGCTCAGAAGACCAGTGATGAGGATGTCTAGATTCATGAATCAGCTGGCCACCTGGCCACCATTGGCTCAGGATCATAGCAATGACTGACACTGCACAGGACCTTATGAACTACTACAAAGATTTAGAACAGCAAAGGTACCCCACTCATTTCTGGGGGAGACTGAAAAATCATGGAGGCTCAAAGGTGGAGTCTATGAACTGGCCCTTAAGCCTGAAATGGCCTCAGAGTTTGCCTGCAGAATGCGGTAGATGAGTATAAATTCTGAAGCCCAGGCCCTAGGGGTCCTCCTACAAGCTGCTTTAAACTATTGGAGTATTGAAGCCACTGTATAAAGCAACTCCACCTAGATCAGCAAATAATGAGAGTCTACATGGAGGCAAAGGCCAAGTTGACAAGAGGACCAAAGCCTCAGACATGTGAGATAGGCCATAGTAGACGCCTCAATCCCAACGGAGCCAATGCTGCAGCTGTGAGCCCAAAGAGATTGACAGAACTCTCAGTCAACCCACAGAGTCACAAGAAGCAATGATGCATGATGTCCAGTCAAGAGTCCATGGCTGAGTTTAGCCTGGCTCATGTTTTGTTGATAGTTTTGCTGGGACACAGTCCTTGTCATTGTCATCGCCACTTCTGTTAATTTGCATATCCCCTGTGGCTGTTCTTATGCTGCATCAGGATTCAATAGTTGTCACAGGGCCACAAAGCTGGAACATTACAACCTGGTTCTTCCCAAAAGGCCATCTGTTCATGTTTCAAGCCAATAAGCTTCGGGTGTGTTTTTATATCACCAATACATACCATATAGAAGTTGGCTTATTTCTAGAGAAATAGAGCCAATAATTTATGTTAATTCGATATTTTATAGAGAGATGGTATAGAGATAGAGATAGGTAGGAGACTGCATATATCTATGCAGTCAAAAAGCTGTCAAGTCTGAGACAAGAAAATGTCCCAGTTCAGTGCAATCAGGCAAGAAAAAGCCTCTCTGGAAAGGTGAGTTTATCGTTGTTGTTGTTGTTGTTGTTGCCTCCAAGCTGATTGGAGGAGGCACACCCACATTGGAAAATGCAAACTGTGTCACCAGCCACTGGGCCAAATAAACACCCAGAATAACATTTGCCCCAAAATCTGGGCATCATAGTCAAGTTGACATATAAAACTAACCATGACCAGTGGCATCTAAAAGAGAAGTGTGACAAGAGTCAGACACGGATGACACTGGCATTGTATTAGGAGCAGCGTAGAAATGTGACTGTCACCATTTGTAAGAGATAGAGAGAGGACTGGAAAACAAAAACAAAAACAAAACAAAACAAAACAAAACCTGCCATTGGAAGCTGTTCAAGCCAGGCAATAGCAAAACAATAGGCCATACTATCATCTGTATAACTAGCTGGCAATATGGAATACTACTTTCTCTATAGACAGATCTTGCCAAGGAATTCTCTGGACAGAATACGGATGGTGCCAGCTGGCTTCTAACTGCATGTGATACATTCATGGAGAGAGAAAGGGAGCTAGAGGGGATACAAGGATGGAAGAAGCAAAACTCAGAGGAAATAGAAAAGACCCAGGACATGTGTGGCTGGAAACGAGACTCTTGTTCCAAGGACATATACTCCCTAAACCAGCTAGCAGAAAACTCCCCAAGGGAGACAAGGGCTGCAGAGCCTGTGATTGTTAGAACCCTCAGGAAGACTTCAGCAAGACCCCAGACTGAAAGGCTCCTGAGTATCATCATATTGTTTAAGACATCCCAATTAGGACCAGAAGCGACTCAAAGACAGTTCAAAACGAAAGCAAATCTCTGGACCCTCAATTTCACTGGGCAGGAAGCGGGCAGTCGTAGAAGCACTGCATTTTTGTAGGAAAAGAAAGAATAACTCGGGCAAAGCCTAAGTCCCAGAGGATGATGCTCAAAGAGCCTAGGGGAGCTTCCGGTGATGGCACCTCCATGGAAGGGGTTGCCTGAGTTGAGAACTATTTCATACTCCTAAAGTAGGGAAACTGGATGTGTGCATCTGGCTAGATTTCAGAATGAAATAAGCCAGTAACTACATAGGCCTCTGATTACCCCTGTCCCCAGTTGATTGGAATGGGTCATCAAGGTTGCTGTACCTATTGGAAGTTTGTAGTTTTTGAATGTGCTTCCAGGGGAGCTGTGTGCACCTGAGGAATAGCAGCCAGGGTCCCAGCTCTATCTGTATTTAAAAGACCGATACTCTGACCATGAGACCAGTGTGTCCTAGGCTAGGACTTCTAGGCAAGGGCTTATATTCTTCACATGACACCAATGAAGGTAACTTCTCAGCCCCCTCAGAGAGGGAGTTTGCCTTGCCACCCCTATACCTAGGAGCCCCTCCTTGGAGTTTTCCTTTAGCACCTGAGTGAGGCCCAAGATAAAGTAGCTTCAGAGTCTGGGCCTCTGAAGACCTCACAGTGCCCATGTTTGCCACCTTGGAACGCTGCCTCTCCTGTGGAAGAAAGCCCAGCTTGGAGACTGTGTGACAAGAGCATGTGGCAAAACAACAACAACAACAACAACAACAACAACAACAACAAAAACCCAGTCAACATTCAATATCCCTAGACAGCACACTGGGTCACAAAGGAAATCCAGACATCACATTGTGCACATTCTAGACCCCCTATGGGAAAGTAACTGTTCCATCCAGATTGCAGTATAACTCTGTTCTTTCTGTTAAAATTGACTTTCATCCCAAGTTCTCCACAAATCTAAATATAAATTCAAGATCACCAATCCATTTTGGGACCCAACAGCCCAACAACAATGTTCAAGTTATAAATCATATCATTCAGTTTTAATTAATAGATATAGACATACATATTTATTGTAAAATGACCATGAGAACTCGCAAATAAGAAACAAGAATTTCCAGCATATAATTAATTACCTGGCATCAACTGGAAAGATAAGTTTAACTCGGGAGCCTTTGGCCAGTCACTCTACCTGAGAAAAAGCATTAGTCAGCCATAAGGGCACTGTCACCCCAGAGGCCAAGGGGAAGCCAGACAGGGTCCTCATCTGCAGGTGGAACTGACTACAGTCTTGCTAGTATAAAATTAAAGTGGAGCCCAGGGTTGGAGGAAAAATGTTCCTGAATGAATAAGAGAGCTTCCTTTCTCTCACTGAGAAACATTCATATAAGCAATGATGAATGTCCTTGTCACTACATTTTAACAGAATGAGGCCACATAGATGCTACGGGGTGTTTAGCCAGCCACTGGGGGTTTCTTCTGTTTACTGGCAGGCTTGCCCGTGTTGGAGCCTACAGGCAGCATTCTGGTTTGAAGCTCACACCTGTGTGCGTGAAGATATGAGCGTCACCCCACCCCACCCCACACAGCTGTGAGGGCTTAGCACATCCTAACCAAGGCTGCTTCTAGCATTGCTATCCTGAGTGACAACTCCAGGATTAGATGCCATTTCAGGCTCTGTCTGGTTCTGTGGGCTCCTTACTAGGGTTCAGAGTGCAACTCAGCAGCCTGCTTGAGAGATTCAGAGCACGTTCTAGCATCTCTCTGAATCCCAGTGTCCTATCTGTGAACAAGAAAAGCATCCTTGATCCTGGCAGGGTGTAGGCAGGATGTCTCAAATGCTGTGATATATAATTATAATACTGCTTCTCTTACGGGTTCTTTTTTTTTTTTTTTAATGAGGATCTAGTGAATGTTCATAGAGTTCTGAGAACTCTGGCTTACATGTGATATGAGTTTGATAGATAGGGAGGAAAAAAATCTAGACTCTGTTACAATTGGACAGACACCAGACATCAAGAGTTAATCATCAGCTGTAGGCGCCAAACAGGAAAAACTGGGTTAAAAACCTGATTGCTACTTCTGTTTCTTGAGACAGGGTTTGTATATAGCCCAGGCTGTCCATCTGTGTAGTCTTTCTGCTTCAGCCTCCCAAATGCTGAGATCACATCCAGGAGTCACTCTGCATGGCTCGTGTGTGTGTGTGTGTGTGTGTGTGTGTGTGTGTGTGTGTGTATGTGTGTGTGTATGTTCAAATGTGTGAGGGTAGTAAGACGTTAGGTGTCCCTCTCTGTCATGTCCTGCTTTGTTCCACTGAGACAGGTTTTCTCATTGAATCTTGGGCTAGTCTGGTAGTCAATAAGCCCCAGTGACATTCTTCCCCTGAAGTCCTGGGGCTACAAGCATGCACAGAGCAGTGCCTGGCTTCCAATGTAAGTCTGTTGGAGAGACAGCCTATAAAGGCACTTTTCTTTATCCAACCAAAAGGCAGTCAGAAAAGTCATCTCTCCTTGGGCTCCGAATCTCTAGCTACGTGGCTCTGCTACAGCAGGCTTTCTGGTCCTGAAATTGTTTACAATTTCCCAGGGCTGGGGAAGATACGTGAACCTTTATCAACCACCCTAATGACACTTGGCCTCATTTAAAAGATTGATTCTGGGAGCTTCTGACAGTCCTTTGATAAATCAAAGGGATCTCCAGAAATTCACAACCTGTTCCAGGGATTCCAAAATGCCTGTTGATTAGTGAAATCAACAACCCACTGTGACCAGCACTTTCTAAAACAGAATAAAATACAATCTAATGAGATGAAGGGACTAGAGTGAGGAGATACACACACACACACACACACACACACACTTGGGGTGGAGATTGCCACAGGTATCTGGATGATCCACACCAATGCCTAGCAAAGCCCAGGCCACCTGTCCCCAACTCCACATCAATGGGACATAGGCATAGCCCTCTCCTATAGAAGTGAGAAGCAGGTAGAAGACCCTGGACCATGGTAGACCTTCATTTTCAACATGAAAAAAAAATCCTAAAGGGGGTAAAAGAGAGGAGAAAACTGTCTGGAAAGGAGGGCAGAGGAAGCATGAATCTGGGAACTGGGTGCTCTGCACATCAGACATCAGAAGACACGAGTGTGAAGGGACTGGGTGCCCTGAGCATCAGACATCAGAAGACACGAGTGTGAAGGGACTGGGTGCCCTG
>NC_034590.1:99230196-99237375 GCF_900095145.1 Mus pahari | reverse complement strand
AAGGGACTGGGTGCCCTGTGCAGACACGAGTGTGAAGGGACTGGGTGCCCTGTGCATCAGACATCAGAAGACACGAGTGTGAAGGGACTGGGTGCTCTGTGCATCAGACATCAGAAGACACGAGTGTGAAGGGACTGGGTGCCCTGTGCAGACACGAGTGTGAAGGGACTGGGTGCTCTGTGCATCAGACATCAGAAGACACGACTGTGAAGCTACCTTTCTGCTCTGTGCACCTTCTGTGCCTCAGATTGCACCACCCTGAAGTGGACACAGTAAAAGGCATCTTGGAGTCAACAGTGATCAGACTGATACCCCGGAACACATAGGAACCATCATATACATGACCTAGACTCATTCTCAACCACAGTCCCGAGGGGGCGTTGCCTATTTTTGCAGGTGGGCATGTGGCTGGCTGGTTCATATTCAGGATTTTTATAGAGTTTCCACAGTAAGTAGGAGAGAGGAATTCCGAGATCATGCCTCTCTCCCTCGCCCCAGTATGCATTAGTGGGTGAATGTGAAGGACGTCTCAGCCAGCATTTGTTCACACCTTCATTTATTCGGTTAGCATTTGTCTACGGCCTGTGACATACCAGATACTGTCCTGGCTGAGGGATAAGACAGATGAGGTTCTTGCTCTTGCCAAATCCCTCCCTTCCTTGAGGAAGCTCAAGGAGCAACAATGTTTAAAGAAAGAATAAATGCCGTGAAAGCAAACACTGAGCGGAGGGATGCAGCACTCAGGCCATCATGAAGAAGGGCATGGCTTCTATCTGAAAGCTGAAACTCAGGACCAGCATGCACCACCAAGGACCAATGACTCGGGAAGCTCACCTTCATTGCCTCCCTATACTGCCCAATGATCCCAGATGTTTTTTCCTATGACAATAGGGACCTCGAGCCCTAAGAGAAAATCAGGCAGTATGATTAAGAAAGGTGAGTATGAACAGGACAACTATGGTTTGTACTAATTTGAGCTCACTTTAGAAAACAAATAACCCATGATTTTTCTCAAATGGATCTGTGTGTGTGCATACCCCTGAGTGTGTGTGTATATGTGTCAGTGCTATGTGTACAAGTGTGGAATGTTTCTTTTCATTAGCAGAGGTTTTTCTGCAGCCAGATTTCATCGTTGAGCTCTGACTGGCTGTCACCTGCCTGCTCATGGCATTAGACCTGCTATCCAAGGGATGCAGAGCCAAGGATTCATAGGACTTAGAGCCAGGTTGGGCGGGGCTCTGGTATTCCCTGAGACACAGTGGCTGGGCCAGACTCACCCCCTTCACAGACCCTGGCCTCGGCCACCAGGCTTTGTCTTTTTCATTTTTTCACTTGGCTGCATGCTAACCTTGGCTGTCTTTCTTCATCTTTGGCCTTGTTTATGTTCCTGTCCTTTGGTAGCTTTGGAAAACACCAGCATACCAGAGTTGGCGCCTAGTTCTACACAGTAACGTGCATCCCAGTGTGCACTGAGGATCACATGAGCAGGGTTTTTACACCACATCCTAACCAGAAAGATCGCATGATTCAGTGGCTCTATTTAATTGATTCATATATTTAATCATTCAATTACATAATGTGATTTTGTCAAAAACTTTATGCAGGTTTCTAAACCGTAAAAGAGATCTGTCAGGGACCTAGAGTCCCCTGTATTCTAGAATAAGCTTCTGGCAGACCCTCTAAATACATGGGGCTCTTCCTGACAACCGACGCAGAAAGCGTCCGTCACCTTGTAGCCACTTCAAACCTATCACAGAACGGCTAAGGTGGAGAAGCCTTGAGTCCCAGGCAAGTTTTGTAGGGGACAGGTGATTTCTTTCACTCAAGAAAAAAAAAATCAGGTTACAAAGTTTCAGTAGTAGAATTAAGTAGGTACCATGGGAGGGGTGTGGCCTGGGACACAGGAGATTTTGAGTTAGAGCCGAGCTGCGTCCTAACTGTGAGGCTATGATGAATTCATTCCTGGGTGTTCTTCTATGTGCTATGGGTTTCAACATTTTCATTTCACGGAGTGAATCTCAATCCAGAGTCTATGAAGCAAATGCTGGGCCTGCTGAGGGCCATCCCAGAGTCACAGAGGGAGCTTGCCTGGCCTTCTAGTCTCACTGAGTGTTGGATGCAGGGAGCCAGTGTCACTCCAGAGGCAGCCCCAATCCAGAATGCCCAGGGTTGAATCTCACATTAATTGACTCTTTGGAAATAGTTTGGTCCCAAGTGTCACTGCATAAGAAATGGCTAGGAAGAAAGTGTACTGAGCTGGGAGGCCCTGTGGCATGGGGGTGACTAACAGGGGTGGCCCATCTGTATGTCTCAGTAGGTTTCACAACGTCTCTAGGTCTTAGTGTCCTCATCTGTAAAAGGTCACTCCACACAATGTGAAGAACAGGCAAGGAAGACAGACTCTACCAGCTCTCAGAAATAGTGGCCAGTGTAACCCAAGGTGTCGCAAATAGACACTGTTACCCTAATGTTGCACTGTGGACATTGAAATCTCAGCTCTTCCCAGGTCTCCCTTGATCTTCATTTAGCCATTAAATCTTACATTGTCTCTACAGTGAGACTTAGGGAGCTCTCTGTCTGGAATCTGGAAGCTAAGATTCAAGGAAGTAAAGGTACTTGCCCACACAGATGGTCAGTAGCCAGGGATGACACCAGGACACCCGATTCCTCTCTGTGTTTACTTATGATCTTTTCCTGCTTGTTTGTTTTATGTTCCATTTTTGTGGATGCAGGAGAGATAGGCACGGGGAGGACAGTGGCTATTGCTGAACATGGGATATCCAAGCTGACTATGAGGAGTCAGGACAGTCATGGACCAAAGAAATGCAAGCTGGAAGACAGAATGCTAACCATACCCACAAAGCACCCCAGAAGCCACTCAGGAAGTCTCCCTGGCTGAGAGAAGGCCACAGAAACTCTGGACAGGGCAAGATAATCATCTCTTCAGCCCACTTTCACAGAGCCCCACAGGGGATCTAGGGATGCGCATCTCTTTGCTTCTGAACCTGTAGCCTTCCTTCCTTCACTGCCATTTGTTTTTCTCTTCTTCACAGAAGAACTGCTAGTTCCCAGAATACTAGGTTATGCCACACAGTCTTTGTTGACTGCACAGGATGTATGACCTGTGCTTTTGTAATGTATAGGCATTATAATATACACCCATCACTGCCCTGCAGTGCCCTAAGGAATTCAGTAAGACAAAAAACTGGGGATCTCCTTGCTCATCAAACCCATTTGAGGATTCTCACAGTCTTGGGACAGACTCTTCACTGTCACCAGAGAAACCCAGGAGAAGAGACAGAAAACTCGTAATTTACTGGAAATGATGTGCCTGTTCATGGTGTTGGTTCACAGCCAGTTTTAGGATGGATAAGAAGGAACATTTGGAGAATTTAAGTGCTACTCCGAGGGTCATTCGCTCTGTCTGTAAGTGGCAGAGTTCAAGTCTGAACCCTAATCTGTCTGAGGAGTCCTAGGTCGCTCATTAGACTATAAGATCCCCCTGGACCTCTCAACACTGGCCAAAGTAGCAACAGAGGGGAGCTGATGGTGGCTGCTTGGCCTCTTCTTCCTTTTTAGATCCTCAGGGCTAACAAAGTGCTTGGCACACAGTGGACTCTGAGATGGTCCTGTTAAATAGTATTGAATGAAATAATGCCCCATCCCACTGACCGTTCCTGTGCCCTTTTGCCACAACCAGGACTCAGTCAAGCCATCCCTGAAGATCCTTACGAAAGCATTTGTCAGGTTCCTTCATCTCCCCTAAATGACACACTCATCTCTGGCTGCCAGGATAACAGTGCTTGTAATACAGAGTCTTGTCTTTATAAAGGATGGAAAAGCATCTCCCCTCTGCCCAGCCCCCTACTGATCCGCTCATTTTCAAACCTCTCCCTGCCAGCAGGCCAAGCTACGGTTGATTAGGGCAATGAGGCTTGCTCTGGCTTCCTCTGTCCCTCCCCAGGTCCTTGGCACTGAGCGGCGGTCCACTGTCTATCAATACTGTCTGGCACCAGAAGAAAGCCCCTCTCCCTTCCTGCACCCAGCATCCAGTTGCCTGGAAACCAGGACAGAAGCCGAGAGCATCTTGGGTTTCTTTTTTCATTTCCTTGCCAGGTCTCAAAAGCAAGCAGTTGTTTGTTTTATGCAGAACGTTGTACAGTGGAGGCCTGCCTTAACCTTGCCCAGATGATTTCATCAACCTGTGCCATGGTGATGCAGACTGACAGGGACAGCCATCGAGGGCTCAGCATCAGTGCCATTTGGTGATCGGTGCACCCGGTCATAATTAACAGTGAGGGCTGAAGATGGATTGTTTTAGAGACAGCCAGGCTGAGGATCGACCAGTGTGTGTGTGTGTGTGTGTGTGTGTGTGTGTGTGCGCGCGCGCGTGTGTGTGTGTGTGTGTGTGTGTGTGCCTGTGGGTGTGCCCAGGCACGTGTTAAAATTGGCAGCATTGGGAACTGCAGCTTGCTGTAGCCACGTGCAGAAAGGAAGAGAGATTTTTCTTTTCCCAGCAGAACAAAAGCCTGTCTTGAACATCCTTTCTGACTTTGCTAGACAACACCACGAAATTCTGGGCAGGGTGAAGGTGCCAAGTTTCTGCATGGCTCTTCCTCAGTAGGATCTAGTGGGAAGATGGATCATTCTTACAGGATCCTGAGGTGAGGCGAAGGTGTAACAGTTACAAATGGGATGGAAGCCACTTCACCCTGTTTTATATTTAGGACAGGGTCTCTCCTGAATCTCAGGCTGGGCTTGGACTCATTATGCAGCCCAGGATGACCTTGACCTTCTCATCCACCAGTCTTCAACCCCAAGATGCTGAAATTACAGCCATGAGCAAACATGCCTGGTTTATGTGGTAGTGGGGGTTGAACCCAGGGCTCAAAACATTCTAGGTAAGTACTCTACCAGCGGAGCCATGTTCCCAACTCTCCATTCTGAGCACTTGTCTTAGCTCTAAGAGGACCAAAGAGGGATTAACCAAGCCTGGCTGATGTCATCTCATGTTCTGTTCAACCTGAATACTGTATGTCCTCAAAGCTTATGGGACTGCATCTATGCTGAGGGGGAACCAAGGTCACCCTTGGAAAGGCTCCCTTGTATACCCAAGTATGACACCTTTTGAAAAACCCAGAAAGCCAGACTTAATGGAGCAAGCCACTTATCAGGAGTGCTGAGCCACGGAGCTGGCTTCTCATTATGTCTAGGTACCATAAATGTACCCTGGTTCTCTAGACAGGGATGGATCAGCATATTGCCTGAGGTTATACAGCTAATGAACCTGAACTCCAAAATCTGAACTCCATAGCTGACTCAAATTCTTACGAAAATACTTCAGCTATCTTCCTGTATCTACAGAGACCTCCAGGAGTTACAGGCTCCCAGCACAGTAGTCTCTTGGAAAATGCTTATCACAAGTGAGTAACTTGGAAGGGAGCAGGTCTGAAAAAAAATCTATTTGCTACGTTTTCATGGTATTTTCATAGGAAATACTTTTTTTAAATGGACGCAGGATCCCATGTATTCCAAACTGGCTTTGATGTAGCTGACTTTTGCTTCACCTTCCCCCACCCCTGCCCCAAGTGTTGTGATTACCCCCATATGCCTGGCATATGGGATACTGGGGATCAAACTGGGCCATTGTATGTGCTCGGCAATCACTCTACCCAAGGAATGACATCCCAGCCTTGGCCACTTTAGAATGAGAAGTTGAACTGCTTAGTGTTCGGGCGGGACACTATGTTCCTGATTCTCCATCCCATTAGTTCCCTGGACATCTTTGTCACTTGTATGGTTATTTAGTTACAGGCCTTTTCATTAGTAGTGTTTTTTCTCTTTGATTAATATTTTAATAGAATATCTCTTATCTGTTGTTTAACAATTTCATGTATGTAAATCTCCCTCTAAATCTGCTTCTCACTCCACCAGGTACTCCAACATGGCCCCTTTGCCCACTTCAGGTTCTCTCCTTAACATTTTCAAGGCAAAGCACTTTGAAAATGCCTTCCTCTTAAAGATGGAGACAAGAGTGATTAAGTTCCTAATACTCAGCCTGAGGAGCCACAGGTGTTAAGGTCTAATACTTATTGTATGACTGGGGCCCAGACCCTTTAAACCTCAGTTTCTAATCTGTCAAGTGGGGATGATAAAGGTTCTGAGTTACGGTGCATAATGTTTTAGTTCACAAGTAAAATGAAAGGATAGTCCCTTAGGAACACAGACAGTGTAAGACATGGCTCTGTTGAACTTTAACACCTGCTGCAGACTATGAAGTAGACTATGGGGTAAAGCAGGAGCAGACATCAGATAACACTGGGTCCTACCTGGGTATTCAGCAGAGGCAAAACTGGCACACATAGCAGGGTTGCACGACTCTCGTCTCATGGCACATATATTTATTAATTTTTGGCAGTCTTCAAAACAGCCCTAGCCTCTAGGGCAAATATCTCATACCTGTTTCTGTTGTATGAAATGCTTCTGTACACAGAAGGTGAGTCCTATACCCCAGAGACACTAGGTTATAGAGTCTAATGAAGAACTTCAGATAACAACCTTAGAGAAAAATGAAGCCAGTCATGGTCGTGTATGCCTATAATTCCAACACCCAGGCCACCGAGGTTGGAGAACAGGGATTTTGATAATATCCTTGGCTACATGTTAAGTTCGAGCCATCCTGGGCTAGAAAGGAACCTATCTAGGGAGAGAGAGAGAGAGAGAGAGAGAGAGAGAGAGAGAGAGAGAGAGAGAGAGAGTCTCATACCTCTTGCCTCTCTTCCAGAGGACATAGGTTCAATTCCCAGCACCCACATGGTAAAGCAAGTGCCTATGAGGAACAGGCTCCTCACTGCATCTCTGCTGAAGCCTTCATCTTGAACTTCCCCACCTCCTGAGCTGTGGGAAAGAGGATTCTGTTGATCACAAGTCACCCTGCTAGTGGTATATTGTTACAACAGTTCAAATGAACTAAGGCAGTGTACTGGCTAATTTTGTGTCAACTTGACACAGCTGGAGTTATCACAGAGAAAGGAGCTTCAGTTGGGGAAATGCCTACATGAGATCCAGCTGTAAGGCATTTTCTCAATTAGTGATCAAGGGGGAAAGGCCCCTTGTAGGTGGGACCATCCCTGGGCTGGTAGTCTTGGGTTCTATAAGAGAGCAAGCTGAGCAAGCCAG
>NC_034590.1:99205275-99229711 GCF_900095145.1 Mus pahari | reverse complement strand
TGTGTGTGTGTGTGTGTGTGTGTAGATTGGACCAAGCTTTATTGCCTGGACCAGCTTCCGTAATCCTGTGGCCTCCCATAGCAGGGACTGGGTACCATCTATATGCCTGTGCTTATTGGCTAGGGCAGGCTGCTAATGCTATAAGAAAAACCAGTTTTCCTGTCCCTTGAATCTTCCAGAAGTCCAGTCACCTTGTCACACACACACACCTGTCAGTCTGTACCTATCTCACATAGCACCTGCCCCATAGAAAGATTAACCCTTTCAATTCCCCCTTCCCTTCCTCATCCCAAACCAGCCCCCATTAAAAATTGGCAAAAAAGGGCTAACTTACTAAGTTTCCCTTCTTGGGAAACTAATTTGCATTTTAATACAAGCTTCCTGGCACCTCAAAGACCTTTAGAGACACATAAAGGATCAAGTCTAATGGTGTGAGCCTTGGGTGCCAAGACCTAACATCTGGGCTCATAATTTTAAACATATGGTACACTTCAGCTTGTGCCATCTACCAGCCGGCTATGCCATTCCTGCCGCCCTGAAGCACAAGTCCCCAGCATCTTCTCCGTGCACCAACTTATTATCCATCAACTGAAGGCAGTTGCCTCACTGGGGGAAGGAACTTTGGATTAACTGCTGGTGGTGGTGACAGCTGCTACCCTGTGCTAAGAGCCACACACTGCCAGGAGCACTCTGCCGTCTCACCTCCCTGCCTCCCAGGAAAGCTGTTGGATAGGCAGAACAGTTCCCATTTTACAGATGAGAAGAGCGATGCTCAGAAAGGCCAAATACCTTATTAGTGTCTCAAATTCAAAAGGACTGGGGGGTTCAGCCCAGTTGATCAAGTGTTTGTTCAACATGCCTGTGGCTTTGGGTTCAATCCCCAGTGGTGCATAGACTAAGTGGGGTGGCAGACGCCTGTAAAACCAACACTTGGGAGGTGACCACAGCACCCTCCAGGCCCCTGTAGTGGACCTAGCAGTGGAAGGTCCCTGCCCCCCTCTAACTATCCAAGGAGGAAGTTGACCATGATTTTCTCAGGCTACAGTCTATACTTAAGCTCAGCTATGTCTCCAGCCACAGCTTCTTGATTAACCATGTCACTTTTGGCCAGCCATCCTAACCTGCAGGAGGGGAAGGGCCCTTTTCTCATCTGACAAATGAAGCCACTGGCCTGGAAAATCGCTAAGGTGCCTCCTGGGGTTTCTACACGGACCCTCGCCCCACCCCCGATGAGGAGATCAAGGAGAGGAGCCAGCCTGGCCGGCCTCCCATCTGGACTCCCAGGGTTTGTTTACCCTCGGGCTCTCTGGAAACTCAACAGCTTGACCAGATGGGCTGCCCCACTATGGGCTGGGCTCCGTGACAGGTTGAGGAGCTGAGGTTCTGGTGTCTCCAAAGGAGGGAATTAGTCCTGGGCTGCTGAGGCCTGCCAGCTCCCTCCTGAATCATGGAGCTGCTGGAGTCCTTGGGTAGACCTCGAGCAGCAACACCTGCGAGCCCGAAGAGCCCCACGGAACAGAGCTTGTTCGCTGCCTCTGCTGCGTTATTACTTCATTATCTCTGCAGTCTGAGGGAGGCCAGGCTGGAGCTTTGATTTCAGTCTGTTAACTCCCCAGCTCCCATAGGCCTGGGCGCTGCTGCCTTCAGCATGTTCGGCCAGTCCTTGCGTTGCTTTTCTTAACCACGTTCTTGTTCTTATTGTACGAAGCATGAATCCCTTGCCTTCTTTGTCCTCTGTTTTATGGGCGCACTGCTCTGCTGCAGTGAGATGGGATATTTAGCAAAGATTCTCTAAGCTCAGGTGGGCGGTGCCCACGTTCGCTGCCTTGCTCTCAGAAGTTTGCTTTCAGGTTCACTGTTAATGCTTTCAGAAGCAATTCCTCCCCTGTCCCGGGAAGCCAAAGGCTTGCAACTTGACTCTGCAAGCCCCTTCAGATGGCATTTAGCAGACTGCAGTCAGGAACACTAACTACCTCAGACAGTCCCAAGAAAGGGAGGTTAGGTCTTTTCTCGCCTGTATATGGATAGAGCCAGTTTTACTGTTGTTACAATTAGCGAAGGTACAGTGAACCCCATTCATGAACTGGGGGTGCCTGCTTGTTTTCCTGAACTAGCTGAAAGGGTGTCTTTTTCACTTCTAAATTTTTGAGAGATATCTGGAAAGTACTAAAATGTTATTTCAAATTGGGGATTGTATCTGTGTTTCTGTTTTGAAAAGCCTGAAAGTAGCTGGAAATCGTTGCTCTTGATGTAGAAGGGGTGATTTATCCTCTAGTAACTGAGAGGAAAGGATCCGGCTTGGAAGCACTAACAACACAGAAGCAGCAATGTGAGGCTTAAGGCCAGCCTGGCAAATTTAATAAAACTCAGACTCAAAAAATTCAATTAGGGTCAGAGACACAGCCCAGTGGTAAGTAAAGCACTTGCCAAAACACAGGAAGTCCTGGGTTCAATTCCCAGTACTACCAGCCCCAAATTGTAAATACATTAAGTACATGGGGAAGAGAAGAAAGGGATACTCCAGGAGTGCCTATCCTGAAAGAAATGCACAAGCTAGGCATATATGTGTGTATATGTATGTTTATGTGCGTGTATGTGTGTATATTCATGTATGTGTGTGTATGTGTGTGTACATGTGTATATATGTGTGTATGTATGTGTGTGTGCACGTGTGTACGTGTGTATGTGTGTGTGTGCCCATTTATCTTTCCGAGTGGCAGTGACTCTCTTGCTCTGGATTTGGCCTTACCTTGGAGGCTCTGAACAGCTGAGGCAGAGCGAGGCTCTGTGTTGAGAATCTCAAGTGTGAGAACTGAGTGGGTAAACAGCACACGGGATCCCAACAGCAGTGGTTACCTGGTGTGAACCTGATTGCTCCCGATGGAACCTTCCCGAACACAAGCCAGACACCCAGCCCCAGCGCCCCAGCTCCCCATTCCCTTGGGCTACTGGCTAGGGTTTGTTTTTTTTTGAAGATGATGTTGAGATTAGCAGCACTGCTTAGTTTAATGCCCCATTTGTGCTCACTCAGGGAAGATCAGCGGCACTCGCAGGCGGCTTCTGGCAGAGATGGTTCTTGGAAATCACTGTTAATATCCAGCTTGGGTCTTGTGTGTTGTGAGGCCCAAGTGGGCAGCAAGAAACAGCAACAGGCAGCAAGCCGCCCAGGGCAGGCGAGCTCCAACAGAGCCCGTGCGCTTCCTGCAGGGCATGAAGCACCCCACCTGAATTTACAGCCTCTTCAGCTCACTGTGCCTCAGGTAACCTTGAAGGGTCTGGAGTGGGGCCAGGGAAGGGAAGGCAAATGATGGAGAGGTGGGCAAGGTGTGCAGTGAGCACTAGCAGACAAGCCAGATTAAGTCTTTGCCTCTGGAATGATGAAGACCCAGGCACCCTGGATCTAAGCCCAGAAATATGCATGGTGTGTGTGTGTGTGTGTGTGTGTGTGTGTGTGTGTGTGTGTGTGTGGCGTTTAAGTAGGCCATGTGCAAGTTCCAGGGAACTCTACCAGAAAGAAGGTGGGTCCCTTGAAGGGCACCAAGGAGGACTATGCAAGTATTAGAGCACATCTGTGGTTTTGAGAAAATGTCCTACATGAGGAGCTTCCTTCCACGTGACTTGATATCAGACATGATATAGCAAGGTCTGACACGTGCACGGAAGTTCAAGAATAACACCGACTTCTCCTGGCACCCACTGGGGGTGAGGGAGGCTCCCCTTTGCCTGACTCTGGGGACAGAGAGGCAAAAGGACATAGTCCCTTCTATCAAGGAGCTGGCAGGGGATCAGGAACATGGTGGCTCTGGTCTTGGTGCAGTTTGCTGCAGTGGAGTTTTACACAAGCACCCCCAGGGCCAGGGATTTAGGAGAATTCGGGCCTAGAGGGAGGGAGACAGTGGGCCCTGGTAGATGGAGGACAAGAGCTGACTGAGAGTCACAGATGGGCAGTGAGGATATGCCAACTAACAGAAGATTTAATCTTCCTCCCATCAGCAAAGCATAGTGGCTTGAACTTCCTGTCCCACCAGCCCTACACAGGAAGTGCCGCTTCTCTCTCTGGTCTAGCCTGTACCTTCTCTACTGGGCAAACATCTCCTTTCCCATGAAGCCCTCTGGGAGTCACCCCCACCCTCTCATCTATCCCCTAGTAGGAGATCCTTTTGTCTGTGCTTGCATACCCTGGAAATGCACTGAGTACATCCACATCACCACTCAGCCTTGTGAATCCAAGGAGGAGAAGAGGGAGAGATAAAGGAAAGAGAAACAAGGGAACCCTCTGTCCCCTCCACTGTGACTTCAAGACTTGCTGGGAGCCTCTGCCACAGGGCCTCTGCCTCATCTCTTTCCTTGTTAGAATCCTCCTTCTCCAGATTTCTTGCCTGACTCACCCCCATCCCTTCCACTCTTGCTCACATTCGGCAACCTCCCATGCCCATCCTGTCTGAGTAAAAACCTGACATACTTCTTACTCCTAATCTGAACTCCATCCGCTCCCCTGAGCCCTCACTGGTGTGACGTGCTAGGATTTCCTCCCCATTCTTGGCTGCTGTCCTTCTACTGATCGTCTGTGACAAGGCACACTTACCTGATGTTCGCTGTAATGTGTCTTTAGGACCCATGCACAGCTCTGGTGCATAGAGAAGCTTAGTTAGCAGCTGTCGGGTGGATGCTCAGGATAAAGACGGTGTGGCGTGTCAAGGTGCTTAGGGTACCAGTCCCTGAGAAATACTAGCAGTGGCTATCTCTTGCCTTTAGTGGGAGTTTCAAGTCCCTCCTGCCTCATCTGAGCTGCGTGCAATTTCAAGGAAGAAGGATGGCTGGCCTAAGGATAGGGGGGTGGCCATTCTGTATCTCTTAACTACAGCCAGCTCTGAACAGCTGAGAAAGTGTCAGTATGACCTGTCATCTAAGAGGGAAGCCGGTGGGGGGAGGATCATGGACACCTCCCTGGGCCTGACTGGGATCCTCTAGTGATTATATTGGGTGATGAGAACTGGTCAAGTAGGGCAGGGACTCCAAAGCAGCAGATCTGCGAATGTCCTCGCTGGAGTCCAGGAGCCGCAGGAGAAAGCTCCTTTTCCTGTCTCTCTGTTGTTTCCTGAATAAGCTGCTCTGCTTAAAGCTGTGTGTGACTGCAGGATGAAAACAGAGAGATACCAACTGGACGGTCCAACCCATTTCTCTCCCTATCCCCATCCCATTTTAAGGCAGGAGTCCTTTAAACCCTGCTCCCCAGACTGGCATCACAATGTTGCCTGCTTACTGAGACCCATCCTGTTGTAAGGGGTGACATGGTCCCCTCTTTCTCTCCCCATCCTTCTTAAGCTCTGACCTATGGACCTGTAATAAACCTCAGTTTAAAACTCACCCTCTTGTGAACTGTGCATTTCCTTCTTTGACTCCTTGAGACAAAACTCCAGAAGCCACTGGCTCAGGGCAGCTTGGTGGCCATGAGTTTCCAGAACCCTACCTCCCTGAGAAGGATCCTTCACACTCAAGGATACCCCAATATTCCTTCATCAGTGCCAGAGCCACCCTCAATGCTCCACTCGAAGCCACAAAGCCAAGGACCAGGATAACAGGTAGGAGGACGCTAGTGCACAGTTCATAGAGGCCACACGACTGCTGTCCCCAAGAAGCACCTTGCTATAAGCCCAACCTGTTGGTGTCACTAAAGTGTGAGCCTGAGACACAGCAGCCTGCAGAGGAGTTTTCAGAAGCGTCTGTCTGTGTAGATGGGATAATTCACTGCAGAAAAGAACGCCAATACGGCCAGCACCAAGCTGAGCCAGAGCATGTCTGGAAGAGGTTTGAACGTATGTGCAAGTGCTGGGTTAATATAAAGAGAAGCACTCGGGGCAAAGGATAAGGCACACCCTAGTATAGATACGGGCTTCTCAAGGGAGAGTTGCTCCCGGATGTCTTCACTATAACCACGTGTCTGACTTCATTGGGCTCTCAAGTTACATCTCAGAGGCTTGCTAAGGAGCATCCATGGGCTACAGGGTGACTTCTGACTTGCTCTGAATGGGGTTATGGCTGATAACTTAAAACCCTAAGTTGTAAGGTTGGATGGGAAGGTAGGAATGGCTTTGCTGCAAAAATGAAAATTTACAGTCTTGCATGTGAGAGTCCCAGAAAATGTCAGGGTTGTGTCTAGGAAAGGAGTTGAGCCACACATGCTTAGGCCTTCAGGGTGATTGATTGATTTTGAAGATCTCTCTATACACAAGGAATATTCTCTGTAAGGAACCTTACCAACAAATGTTGCCCACCGTGTGGAATTTTTGACTTTCCACTGGAAATAGTCTGAAGCAGATACAGAGTGAAGGGGGAGTCCTTTCCTGTGACACTGGGTTTCCCGTCTTTCCATCCTGCCTCACGCCCCACGTCAGGCCAGACCCCACTCAGAGAACTGGATTTGCCTCTATTCACATCTAATACAGAAGAATGATACTTTTGCAGTGTCTGTCACGAGAAACCTCATGGGACTCTGTCAACAATGTCATCACTTTTGTAATGAGCAAGAGTCCCCTTGGCAGGTGCTTGTCATCCAGCCGGTTTCTATGAGGCTCTACCCCAGGGCTTCTGTAGGTGGGAAAGCTACCTGCCTTGCGTTTACTGTGATCTGCCTGACACACCTCAGCAATGGCTGTTGCTCCCCCTCTTAGCCTTCAGAGGTGGTTCGTTGTTGAGGTAGTCCTCAGGAAAGAGGGTCACAAGCTCTGAGAACAGAACATGAGTCTGACATTCCATCACGGCCTGGGTGCCAGGACTGTGCCATATTGTCTTCTTTCTTCCCTGCCAAAGACCCTTTCAACCCAGGGCCAAATGAACTTTGTAAAGCAGTTCTCACATCCCACCCATCTGCTCACCTCCACCTTCTTCCTGCCCCTTTCACCTTTCCTTTACCCTTTACCCCACCCCATCTCTCACATGTTCTTCTCTCACCTTTCCTCTGCCTCTTTTTAATGTTTACTATTCCATTATTATAAAGATTTTGACATCATCTTGGTAGGTATTCACTACAAAAGAAATTTTTAAAAATGATAAAAACTCCATCAATGGTAAACACACACATATATTAAATATCTTTAGAATATATATATATATATATATATATATATATATATATATATATATATATATATATAAAATATCTGCCTGTATGTCTGTGCACCAAGTGTGTGCAGCACACAGAGAAGCCAGAAGAAGGCAGTGGATCTCCTGAAATTGGTGTTATATAAGTTTGTAAGTCACCATACTGGGGGCTAGAACCAAACTCCAGTCCTCTGGTAGTGCCGCCAAGGCTCTTAACCACTGAGCCAGCTCACTAGCTCCTGTATAGTTAGTTATAGGGTTTCTCATCCCCTCATTCTCTGAGATGAAATGGACCTTACAGCGGTCTAGCTGCCCTTCATACCTATGGGCACATCCTCAGGCCACTTCTGTTCCCTTGGGGTCATGAACTGCACTCCTGTGTGGTTGAGTCTGGAAGAATTCTCTAAAAGGGCAAAGAGAGTTGGATCCCACTTAAAGGTGAACAGAGAAAACTGAGTCCACAAAGCCACCCTAATAATAGATTATTTTTAAAGAACATTGTCACATGAATCAGAGCTCATTACAAACTCCTGTTTTCTCTTTAGATGGAATCCTGGAGGGGCCGTGGAGTTGGAGGACCCCTGCTTGTGAATGTCTCCCATTCTTGGATGTCGGGTCTGGGGAGCTGGAGGTACCACACTCTGTGGCAGTGGAACTCCTCCTGGCTCCATGGGTCTTAATGTGCATCAGCTTTTCCTTCATGGTTGCCTCTGGCCTTTGCCCTCAAGATTCCCTTTCCTTAATCTCCGGGGAAGCCAGGCCAGGGCTCTGCTTTCTTTCTACCCAGTCACATTCCTATGTGTGGACCTAGGGTCATCTGTCTTCAAAACTGCTGGAAAGCCCCCAGTGTGGCCACTCCTGGCTGCAGTTGCCATAGTGACAGACACTTGCAAAAAAATTTTTTTCTCTACTTTTATCCCAAATTCTCAGAAGATGCTGGGGGAATGTCTGCTTATGTCTGGGGTTTGTCCCAGTTTATTACCATCCTTCTTTTTTGAGGGTGTCTATGGAGGGCCAGCGAGATTCCACGTGGGCATTATCAAGACTCCAGTTTTGTACTTCTTTCTCCTTCATTGCTATCCTCCCTCCATCCCTTGCTCCTTCCTCCTTCTTTCTCTCATCTCGTCTCCTCATTCCTCTCTTCGTCTTCTTCCTCTCCTTCTTCCTCCTCTTCTTGTCTATACCCGGTTTTCAGTACACCCCCAAATAACCCTAGATTTTCAAAAGCCAACCCAAGCATGTGCATGTACCACAAAAATCTTTAAAATGAGAAAACCATGGAGCCAGGAGGAGTTCCACTTCCTTGGGAGAAAAAGAAGCATTTGATTGTGGGGTAAAATCCTGGAGGATTCCCAAACTTAAAACCACCCCAGTCACTGAGGTAGGGGGATGGGTTTGTGCTACTTGAAGATCCTATCCTTTCTGTAGGCATGTACTCCAATATCCACACCAGAAATGTCAGGGGGCCTAGGATCTGGTTTTGAAGTCATTCAGCCAAGAAAGAGAAAGGCTCAATAAGGCAGACATGGCAGGATCTTAGTCATGAGTCCTTACTCACTGGGCACAGCTCAAAATGACATGCTGCCCTTTCTTTGAGTATGCCTAAGACTCTCATAGTCAAAACCTGTAACGACAACAACATAATGTGTGTTGAAGTGCTTACGGGGAACGTTGGCTCTCTCACATTTCTGATGTGACTTGACATTATCTTTTCAGGCTATCCCTGTGACAATATCTTTGCTGATTTGAGCTGTAGGGTCCCTAAAGAGCTGAAAATCTACTCTCTCTTTTCCCTGTGTGTCTCAGTCCCCAGACTGCAGGGGAGTGCCCTCCTTCCCCAGTATCAGTCAGTGGGACAAAGGCCAAGAGACCCCTGACTGCTCCTCTCCTCTCCTCCGGTTCTCAGCCTCAAAACCCCTACCTCCCCTGTAATTGAACACTTAAAGCATGATGCTTACACAAAAGATCTTTCTTGAATCCTGCACATAGGGCCTGTGGAGACACCAGCCCCGACAGTCTCCTTTGTTCTTGGTTGCTAGGCATTCTCTTGCTTATGAGTACAATATTTACTTGTATTTATTTTATTTGCTCTTGTATTTGAAGAGTCTGGGCAGAACCCAGAATGTTGATGCTGGGGATTTTCAGAGGATAAAGTATTCTGGGAAGCAGTTGATCTAGGCCTGTACCTCAGTTAGAGTTCTTTCCTACCCAAGGTCAAGGTCCTAAACTAGACTTGATCTCTGCTGAAAGCAGCTAATATGGGATTTCCACATGGAAATGGCACAAGAAACTTCACAAGCTGCACAGAAGACCCAACTGGTCCTCTACCAGCCTTGCCATGTACATGGGGGTAGGGACTGGGAATAGAGGAGATATAGGGGAGACTGGGAATAGAGATTCCATATAGATAGCCATCTTATCAAAGAAGGCAGTAGCAAAGAAAAGGATAGAGGCCCTGCTCAGTATCAATCTATAATCTCTTCCAGTGGCACCTGCCAGATGGCATTTGGCATGGGAAACAGGGTCCTGCTGTTGGAAAACATAGACTCCAAGAATTAATTATAAGGAAAATTGACAGGGTGCAGGCAGGACAGACATGGGTCAGACAAATCCTGAACCCCATTTTTAGGGATCAAGAAAACGAAGTCTTTAGGGAAAGTGCTAGGTGAATATGTAGATCGAAGCTGTAAGTCATGAACACACTAGTTTAAGAAAGGAACTAAGGGAAAGCAGAAGCCAAGGTACCTGAGGTCTAAGAGATGTGATGAAAGATGCGGGAGGCTTAGACCATAAAGGAGGAAGACTTGTCTCATGGTGTGATGAAGGATGCGGGAGGCTTAGACCATGGAGAAGGAAGACTTGGCCAGGCAGGGTATATGGGTAGTAGGCCCTAGTCTCTCACATGTCTGAAAGCATGAGGGTATGTCTGTCAGGAATCTTCTAGGTGAGCATGAGGGGAAACCTAACTCTCACTAGTTTGAGCAAAAAGACAATATAATCCTCTGACTGTAAAGGTGAGTCCGGGTACAGCTTAATCCAAGAGTTCATAAAACATTTCATTTCTCAGCACCTTCATGCTCCCTCATGGTGGCATTGCTCTCAGACTTCATGCAGGAAATCAAGATATGGCCAGCAGTCCCAAGGCCCACAGTCTTTTGGGTTAGAGTCATGTGCGTGCGCGCGCGTGTGTGTGTGTGTGTGTGTGTGTGTGTGTGTGTGTGTGTGTGTGTGTTGTGGAAGGAGAACACATCTCACCTTGTTTGCCTCTCAGCATGGTCTAGGATTTGCTCTGATGGGAACAAACATGGGTGTTTGTCTACCCCTGAAGCTGTAACTGTCAACAGAGATCGGAAGTATGTTAATAGGCCAGGCTGAGTCACTTGCTCAGAGAGAAAGGGAGAGTTGTTGTTCAGAGAAGATGTGGAGGTGTGCTAACAGAAGAGAGGTGCTTAGGAGTCCATGGGACACCTGTAAGGAAGGGCCACCACAGAGATGCTAAACAGTGAGGGTTTAGCATCATCTCCCTGTAGGGGCCTGCTGAATGGGGCACAGAAGCGCACAATGAGGGAATTAAGTCAAGGAAACACTCTGGAGAGCCCTTGGTGGGTGCTCCAGGTGCTCTGGAAGGGATTCAGGAGGTCCCACCCGTTTCTGCCCCAGGGTGCCTGGAGTCCTCTGATGAACAAAGCAGATGCCTGTTTTGTAGGCTCTGTGTGCAGATGCAAGCCTGGGGGGCTGAAGGTGACTAATGTGACTTGTCAGCTAGAGGTGAAGTGTACAGGAACCTCAGTAGGCATCTGCAAGGAGTTTCTGCCTGTTGTTGAGTCATCCAGGAAGTGAGTAAGGGCCTTACCACCCATGACTGAGCACTGTGAACCTGTCCTGGAGACCCTAGAGACTCGTGCCCAGTGAAGAGGCGCTCTCTGGTCCCCCACAAATTCATATTCTCCTGAAAACAAGAAGTGCTATTTCTTGATATTGGAGAGATAGCTCAATGATGGGTAAGAGTGCCTGCGGCTCACACATGAAGACCAGAGTTCAGATCCCAGTACTCTAGTAGAAAGCTGGATGTGGCTATGCATGGCTCAGCTGTGGGGGCCGAGATGGGAGATCCCTGGGTCCTAACTCCAGTTTCAGCCAGAGTCCCTGCCTCAAGAGAACAAGGCAGAGAGTAATTGGACCCCTGACATCCCCCTCTGTCTCTGATGTTTATGCAACTTTGCCCATACACCAAAGGGGAAAACAAAGGCTTATTTCTGCCTGGTTCAACGGCTCCCAGCCTTCCCTGTAGGAGCTCCTTTAGTGCAGTAGGGACGTGGCAGTAGAGGAAGGTCTACCTGTCCCAGTGTCAACCCTATCTATCTCTTGCTGGGAAGAAATTTTCCTTAACCCTTTTCCTGCTTTCTCCATGGGCCAGCTGTTGTCCTCCACTGGAATACAAATAGAGGAATCAGAAGATAAGGAGGGAGGCCCACAGACGGTGGGAGAAGGAAGACAGACTAAATAAACGGCTTGGAGGAAAGCCAGGTGTAGAGTTGAGATTGTTCCCGTTTCCTCTTCAAGGCAAAGCCAGGGAATGAACGGGCTGAGCTTACCTGGCAACAGCAAGACAAGACAAGCAGAGGCTCAGGCCTGAGGGTTGATGGGGGGTGGGCATCACCATTTTCCAGAAACAATGGTATTCTTCACTATATTGATGTCACTTTGATGGAAATAGTTTATTGTTTCATATAGTGCCGTGCCTCTTACCGCTTGGCATATGGCAGAATTATTCTTTTTTGTTGTTGTTGTTTTGGTCTGGGGGCTGTCATTGTGTGTATCAGCTATGACAAGTCCTTCTGGAATGTACAAAGTCCAAACAACTCTAGGCCTATTTTCTTGCTTTCTTAAGAAAATGACTAGGGAACATTTAAAAACTAGTAACACTGGGAATGTCTGCAGCCAGATAAATGGTCCTGTTGTCCCAGTGTTTGTATTTTCCCAAAATGTGTGTGTTGAAATCAGGACCCCACAAGGCAATGGTATTAGGGGCCGAGGCCTTAGGTCGTGAGGTCAAAGCATCCATGATTGAAACTCGTGAATAACAGAGTGTTCAGAGAGTTCCCTTGTCCCTCAGCATGGCCCCTACTCAGGTGCTGACTCGGCTTTCACCATGGTCTTTGGTTTCTCACTGCCAGAACTGTAGCAAGTCAATTCTTCTTGCTCATACCCACTCCCCCCCCCNCCCCCCCCACCCCACCCCCACAGTTTATGGTGGTTTGTCACAGAAACCTAGAAACGCTGCAGAATGTGGGGTGGCTACCACAGCACACAAAATGCTCACAGACTGGAGGTTCACAAGGAAAAGAGGTCAGCTCAGAGAAGCTGGTCAGAAGAATTAAATAAAAGCCATCTTGATTAGAAGACATAATCTACCATCATTGCAGAGGACACGACCTAGTGTGGCGGTTCTCAACCTGTGGGTTGAGACCCCTTTGGCAAACCTCCATCTCCAATGTATTTACATTACGATTCATAACAGTAGTGAGAGTACAGCTGTGAGGTAGCAACAATAATGATTTTATGGTTGGGAGTCACCACAACACAAGGAACTCTATGAAAGGTTTCCAGCATTAGAAAGCTGAGAGCTACCGCTCTAGTGTGTGAGAAATCTCAAGGAGTACTCTGGATAAGGTAAGAGCTCATGATGTGCTCAGCAAGCTATGGAAGATATAAAACAAGTCGTCTACATACTAGCAATGAACACTCTGAAAATCACTATAGTCCTATTTACAAGAATTCCAAAGAATAAAATGTTTACAATATCCCATCATCAGCCACCAAATCCAGACACTATTGCACATGCCAGCAAGATTTTGCTGAAGGGACCCTGATATAGAGGTCTCTTGTGAGGCTATGCCAGTGCCTGGCAAACACAGAAGTGGATGCTCACAGTCAGCTATTGGATGGAACACAGGGCCCCCCAATGGAAGAGCTAGAGAAAGTACCCAAGGAGCTGAAGGGGTCTGCAACCCTATAGGTGGAACAACAATATGAACTAACCAGTACCCCCAGAGCTTGCGTCTCTAGCTGCTTATGTAGTAGAAGATGGCCTATTCGGCCATCATTGGGAAGAGAGGCCCCTTGGTCTTACAAACTTTATATGCCCCAGTACAGGGGAATGCCAGGGCCAAGAAATGGGAGTGGGTGGGTAGGGGAGCAGGGCGGGGGAAGGGTATAGGGAACTTTCGGGATAGCATTTGAAATGTAAATAAAGAAAATATCTAATAAAAAATACTAAAAAATGTTTAAAATAAATTAAACAAACTGATGTAAGGTACAGACATAGAAAACTGTAGAACATTATTAAAAACTTAGGTGGGGTTAAATCCATTGAAATGTGGCTCATTGTCATGGATTGGAAGACATAATGTCTTTAAGAAGCCAACACTCTTGACTGGTTATGATGTCACAGGCCTGTCTTCCCAGCATTTGGGAGGCAGAGGCAGGAGGATCACCAGTTCAGGACCAGCCTGAGCCAAGCAGTGACATAGTAAAATCTTGTTTCATGAAAACAAGATAAAAGCAAACAAAAAAATGTAGCATTGTGCAATGTGAACTGTGGATTCAAAACAATTTTTGCTTGAACCCCCAACTTGTGTGTGTGTGTGTGTGTGTGTGTGTGTAACTAAGAGGCTTGTTACAAAGTTTATAAGAAAATTCAAGGGACCCAGAAAAGCCAAAACAATCTTGAAAAAGAAGGCAGTTGGAAAATTCATTCTTGCTCTCTTTAAGCTCTCACCTTCTTACTCTCCAGCCCTCCTTCTCTCTCTCCATTTCCCCCTCTCTCCACACAGCCATGGCCAGCCTCTCTCCCTCTTTCTACCTTCTGTCTTTCCCCATGCCTTTCTACAATAAAGCTCTTAAACCACACACACACACACACACACACACACACACACACACACACACACACACACAAATCATTCTTTCCAAATTCCAAACTTCCTACAGAGTCACTGCAATGAAACAGTATGGCATTGGCACAGGGTAGACTATCCAGCACAGTGGGATTGCCAGTGCAAACCCACGCCCAAGCCTGTGTGCCTGGAGACCACTGACTCTCAACAAACATTCCACGACCCCTGACTGGGGAAGAAAAGCCATTTTAAGAAGCACCACTGGAAAGATAGTCCACTCACACGCAATGAAGTTAAGAAGTTAGGTCCCTAGCTGACATGAAATTAAAATAAGAATTTTTTGTCTTTTTAAAAAATTCAGACATGCTACAGACTTCAGAAGGAAACCTAAGTAAATTCTTGTGACCTTGGATTAGGCAATTGCCTCCTATCTGTGACACCTTATACATAAACACCACACACACACACACACACACACACACAAAATTAAATTTTTGTGCATCAAAGGACCTTCTGAGGAAACTTAATAAATAACTCTCAGGAAGGAAAGCACGTTTGCCCCGTGTCCAATATGAACTTATATTCAAAGCAATGAATTCATATGGCTTAACAGGTAAAACCATGAACAACCCAAACTTCCTACAGAGTCACTGCAATGAAACAGTATGGCGTTGGCACAGGATAGACCATCCAGCACAGTGGGATTGCCAGTGCAAACCCTTCTCCCTTGCTGGTGCCTTTAGCTAATATCTCAGGATACTGGCTCCATCTTTTGGGATCCCTGCCAAAATGTAAAAGTTTGCTCCCATATCAATACATTTTCCCCATCCAGCTTGTCCCTTCATCCCATTTTGTCCAGCACTCACCCTCACCGTTCACGACCATGAATGCTTGCCTAGCTCCTGTTCAGCATGTGAGTGGGTCTCACAACTCCTTTGGCTAGAGTCTTTGCTGTGATTTAGAGCTTTAGAGCCGTGCTGGGTATCTTTTACTCCTGTGTGTTATAACCCCTCCACCCTAACTCATTTGTTGAGACAGAGTCTTGCTATGTAGGCCTAGGTTGGCCTCAAACTCAGAATCCTTCTGCTTCAGCCTCCAGGAGCTGGGATTACGGCCATTCATGTGTATCAGCATGCTCACTGAGTCAGTGCTACCTCTCACTCACCAGGAACAATTCACTTTTAGAGGAATTAAACACCCTTTAAAAAATGAATTATCGGTCATGTGTTCTTGCTTATATCATCAGTGGAATGCTTTCTATTTCTCTTTGTGACAACACCTTTCTCATCTGGTCACTACCAGGTTAAAGGATGCTTAGGTAGGATTCTGCTCCAAATGTGTTGAACTTCTTTGTTTAACTCGATTATGCTTCATAACACATGTTCCAGGGGCCCTGTTTCCTGTCTCCTTCTCCCTAACGAAATTTGAGATCTATGTGGCTGTAAGAAGAAGCATTGCACTGAACAGCTTGTTGGGGCTTCTCTAGATATCCCTCCACTGGCCCACACGTCTTTGCAGTGCCCCTCCCTCTCTGTTCTGTAGTAAACTCCCTTTCTTCCCTCAAGGACTGCTCCCTTTTCTGAAAGCATAGCTGCTAACCTGGCTCACTGGCTGGGTCACTGGCTCACTGGCTCACTGGCTCACTGGCTTACAGGCTCACTGGCTCAATGGCTCACTGGATGGCTGCCAGAGAGTGGGTAGCTGGCTTTCCTCTGGAAGTCAGCTCATCAGTCCTCCTGCAGCTCTCTGGTTTGCTCTAGCATTGTAGAAAATCACACTTTGTAAAGTCTTCCAAGTGACTCTCTGCCCGTTGCCCAAAGAACTGAGTTCTTCGCCACTCTCTACCATTCCTATGGGAAGTGTCTGTCTTCTGGGGCAAGTGTGGCCTTGGCTTTCCTTCCACCTTTTCAAGTGGAGAGTTGTAAGGAGTGAGGGGTTGTTGCCTGCTCATCTGAGGCTAAGATAATCTCTCAGCTCTGCTTTGCCCAAGGCCCAGGCCTCTGTCTGGGCTGCATCAGGCTCTCAATGCTACTTTGAAAAATTGTCACATTCCTTTTATCTGAAGGGCATCTGGCCAGGTTACTCAGGTCCATAAGGCATTGCAGGTGAGAACCACTGAGTGTTAGCTGCTGCTGCCAAGCCACTGAAAGGTCGGGACTGTTCTCAACCTCCCTGTGGTTCCATTTCCTCTTTTGAGAATAAGGACTTCCTGATGTAGTTCCTGAGAGGATGGGCGTTTGCTGCACTTCAATTTTCTAGCTCTTCTTTTGCAAGAAAAACCAAACCAAACAAAAAGCAAGCGAAGGCAGAGGGCATGTTGTGGTATCTGAGTTCCGGAAACAGGAGCGGCTCCAGTCATGCTAGCTCCCTCATTAACTTGTGATGATAATGTACACACAAGGCACTAATTCTTTCTTTTTAAAAACTAAGATGGTGGCTAATTTGATTTGAATGCCTCGGACTGTGAGCACACTTCGTGATCTTTAATCCAATTAGTGTTGGAGATACTTCTGACTCTAAGGGTATCTGGTTTCTGCTTATGATATAAGGTCCATGCCCCAGTGACTCATGTTTCAAGAAGGGAAAAGTTGGGGCCTATCATCAATAGAAAGGGTTTGTGTATGTGGTTCTGCTATTAAATCCAGTGGCAGGGAGTGAAGGCCTCACCTTCAGCTCGAATTTCTGTACCCAGCAGAAAACCTACAGAACAATTTGGAGTTGAACATTTGACATACAGATTACCATTATGTCTTGCTGGGGTCTCAAAACATCCTACTTGAAGACAAACAAAAGCTGCCATAGTGACTACTCTCCTGGGGGAACATTCTGGAAGCCTCAGTACAGAGGTCAGGGGCTGGGCTCTTGGTTTGAGCTGAATGATGCGGCTACAGGACCTTTAGGGACTTATTCACACCATCCTGTTGAGTTTCCTGTTAGATGGCAAGGTCAAGGCTGAGCCACTCTCCTAGTCACATTTTCACAGAGAAAGTAGTAACTAAATCCAACTGTCAAATCTGCTTCTGGGGACACCAAGTCAGTTTAATAGGCTAAACTTCTAAAAAGGACACATGATTGCAAACGCTTGAGCACAATTTTTGTGCTTAATTTTTTCTAATCAATTAAAATCCCCATCACTCTCAAGGCTTCGAGAATCTGTCTTCTGTCCTTGACCAGGGGTGATAAAAGTGGCATCTAATCATCTCAGACACAATGCACATTGCACCCCACTGCCACTAGAGAAATCAGCATGAGTTAGAGTATGTGATGGGTAAGTGCAAGGAAAACAGAGAAGTGGACACTGCCTGTCACCCCACCTCTCAGAGAGTGTGCTTTCTGTGTTGTGATTGCACAGGGAGGGCATTTTGGTGGTTTTATTTAGGCTGTGGGAAGGTGGTTAAACAGCCCTGGTGAGTTTCACAAGACAGTTTAATACTTCTGCAGCTGAGGCTCTTGGATGACCAGAAAGGGAAAGGAGGAAGACATGACCTTCACTTTGAGCTGAGAAATAATGTCCTATGCTCCCATTCCCCATAGTCCCTCTGTCAAGACTCTGTCTCCTTGCATTCAATTAACTATGAAACACACGTGAAACCAACTAGGACAGTGTGTGAAAAATAAAACATACCAAACACTGTTCCGTCTACAAAGCACTGCTGTGGACAGTATGAAAACATACCACTGTCAAGAATGTTGAAAATGTGAGGACAAGAAGTGGCCTTGAAATAACATTTTTGAATGGTAAAAAAAAAAAAGTCAAAAGTATGTTGAACTTTGTGTCAGAGCCCATGGAATATGGGGTAGAGACAAGATCAGTGCTTGGCATATGCAGGAGAGGGACTGGATAACTGGGTGTGTGGTTTGTGGATAAGGTTGATGTGTTTTGAATGGCTGCTGGACGAGGAAGGTTCACGGACCCACTGTTCCAATGATCCCATGTCTGGTGTTGTGGAACAAGAGGGAAGAATTTTGTAGTCTCTCATCACCCAGTGTGTTTTGGCAGTCAGGTGTGACAGGCACTTGTTTATTTCACTGTCACAGTGAACACAGTGCCACAGGTACCCAGATGAGGTTTCTTTGGAAGATTATATTACCTTATGCTTTTGCTAAAAGTTTGTGACAGGAGGCAAGGAAGAGAAAGAATAACTGGGTGTGGTGGCTTGAATGAGATTGTTCCCCCATAGGCTCAGAAGTTTGAGTGTTTGGTCCCCAGTGGGTGGCGCTGTTTGGGGACGTTTAAGAGGTGTGCCTTGTTGGAGGAAGTGTGTCAATGGCAATGGAAACAGGCCTTAAGACTAGCAGGAGTTTAAAACTCCACATCACCATTTTTACTTGGCTTTCTCCCCTTCGTGCTTGTGGTTAAAGCTATGGTTCTATTCCCCATTCTATTTTCCAGGTCTGCTGCTTGCTGTCATACTCCCAGGCTGGGATGGAAGTCATCCCTCTGAAACCATATGCCTAATAAACCCTTCTGTGTCCTGTCTTGGTTGTGGTGTTTTATCACAGCAGCAGAAAAGTAATTGATGCACTGGACCAAGAGAAATGCAACCTCCAGTGATCCCAAGTGGTCCTCTCTCCCTCACTGATAAAGGGATAAAGTTGGAACAAAACAAAACATCACAAAATCCTCCCTCCCCACAAGACCTAGTAGATTAGAAGCTGTTGAAGCTTATGCCTATTAGATACTTTAACATGTTACCATGTTTATATTTATATTTATAAAGTATATATTTTAATTGATTTTAAAGGAGATAAAGAAAATGCATGACTCGGCGGGGAGGGGGATGGATCAAAACTAGAATTGGCCAATAAATTCCCTGATTGGGTCCAAATTCTTAGGTAAGTTTGAAAGATGATAAAACTTCATCCTTGTTATCACCTTCTGATTCTCATCATTCCATGGGTGTGAAGACCTGTCTTACCAAACAGCCCTAACCTGCCAATGACCAAAGTGTGCCAAATTAGCTAACTACAAGCCAATCAGGCAACACTAAAGCTGGGGCAATGTGATCTGGACTCTTGCTCTAACACCACCTACTCACCCACCCACCCATAAGGTTGTTCAGGTGTCTCCTTTAGAATTCAGACATTCTCACGTTCTCTCTCCAGTCCTCCAGGCTGCCCAGAGGGATGAGCATGGAAAGAGTGTTTTCCTCCATTGTGCCTCCTGGGGCATCTGATAATTTTCCATTAGGAGTGGACATCCTCCATTCTGCCCTTTGCCTTCTCTCCACATGTCCTTCACTTTACTCTAGATAATACCAAGTGCAGCCTGGCCTCTCTGGGGAAAAACTTAGGGAAGACTTTAAGACCTTGAGTCTCGTTACACTGTACCTATCTAAGTGCCTCGTGCCTTAGGATTCCTGGGACATAGCCCCTCCTCAACAAGGAAAAGTTCCCTGAATGGTCGCTAAGCTCCCTTCCAGCTCTGACCGTAAGCATCTCTGATTCATGGTCCACAAGTGTTCAGCAAATTTCTTAAAGATTTAACTTCCTCTTTACACAATGAGAACTTACTAGAAAAAAAAAATTTTTAATGCAGTTGATATCATACAAGGCTGCAAATCTGGAGCAGTCTTTACTATATCTCTTCTTTTCGATAATTAAAAGTTGTTAGAGATAATTCCTTTTTTTAAAAAATCAATTATGGAACAAGTTCAGAATTAATTAAGAGAGATGCATGTTGGCACTAAGTACTTGCTGATTCCGAGATGACTGAGGTTTCAAATATTTAACTTGTAAATATTGGAATTCAGACAAACACCACTTTATGAACAAGGAAGTATGAGATTAAAATCCAGGAACAGCCAACTGCAGATTGTGCAACCTTATGAGCCTGTAATCATTGTTTGAGGAAAGATATTTCAGTTGCGACACAGGCTCTGGTTGATGGAAGCCTTCCGAAGTGAAGTCTTCCATCATGACCCCCTCCTCAGCTCTTACAGGCCTTCTAAACCTCCTTGAAGAAGCCACCCTATGTCTGTGTGTCCTCCTGTGCACCTTTCAATGTGTTTCCTTAGCTCCAGATGCACCCGTCATCTGCTCAGGAAAAATGCACAGGTCCCTTTAAATCCATCTTCCTGTGCTGGCTAGTATTTCAAGCTTTGCTAGAAGAGACCTTGGTGAGATCATTGCAGGAAGAGGGGATGATTTTCCCCTCCCAGTGATTTTGGGTTGCTCATTTATCTCTTGTACCCAACAATCCTACATCTGGCCTGTGGCACTCCCAGCATCTAGTACCTACAGTATACACAGCCAACAGCTAGTTGCTTGCAGCTGCCTCAGATATATCTGAAGAGTATAGATCAAGCCAGGGGCCTAGACATGCTGAGAAAGGATTGTTCTGTTGTGCTGTGACCCCCAACCCCATTAAGTCATGCTGTAAGTGATGTCCTAGTCCTAGACTTACCACTCTGAACAAATTTCCCTGGCAGGTATCCAGCAGGTCCCCCCCAGGGAGTGGTAACATAGCAACTTCTCTGGCATGCAATGATCAATAGTGCCGCCCTCCAAAACAAGATCTAGGTCCCAGACATCAGGCTAGGATGGAGGAACTTCCTTGGGCTCTCCACACATGCCTTTATAGATCTCTGCTCCCTATAGCTGCTATCCTTATAGAGTTCTGTTTGCCTGTTTACCTATTATTAATAGGTATCCATCAATTGTCCAGGACCCCAATCATACCTTGCAGTTAATAATGTTTATACTAAATATCTTTATAGTTTCGTTTTCTTTCTCTTGACTATACTCTGACTGACACATATCCCAAAGTGAAATTATATATATATAATTTTATATAAATATATATAAATTTTGTTGTGGGGTGTGTGTGTGTGTGTGTGTGTGTGTGTGTGTGAATATATGGTGCATGCATTAGTGCTGGGTGCTTAGTTTGGGCAAAGCTTTCTTTCTTCTTATATTATGGTATACTGGATTTTTAAGCTGTCAGCAAAATTCCACAAGCTAGGTTTCTCCCCATGTATTTATGGGGGTGAGAAACATGATCAAAGTGCTTATATGTGTGTTTGAAACTGTTATTATGAATCCAATTACTGTGTCCAATGATTTCCAATAAAAATGAACACTAAGGAATGTGTGTTTATAAAACCTGGCATGTTAGTGCTGAGTGAAAGACGTATTGCATGTCACATTGCCTCTTGTAAAAATAAAATCATAAAAATTTGAAAAGTCTTGTATTTATTTTCTAGTTTTGGAAACTAGAAGCTCAAGGTCAAGGTGTGAGTTTTGGTTCTTTTGGCGTCTCACTCCTGGGCCTGCTGGTGCCCTCGTGTGGCCCTCTCTGTGTGCATGTTTCTTGTCATCTATCTTTCTGTATAAATATATCCACATGTATCTGTGTGCGTGCTAATGTGTGCACATATGTGCACAGGAGGAATGTGTGTTCACGGCATAATTCCTTTCTGTATGTCCAGATTATTTCTTTCTGTCTTTAGAGAAAGGCAGATGGGGCAGAAACCCACAGTGACCACGTTGTTTTGTTTTAATCACCTCTCTTAGAGCCTTGTCTTCAAACACAGTCACATTCGGAGAGACTGAGGCTTAGAGCTCCAACATGTGGTGACTGTTGATGAACACAATGCAGCCTGTAGCTCACTGACTCCTGTCTTCTGACATTGATATTAAATATACAGAAGTGATTCCATGAGATCATCAGTGTTGGCATTATAAGAACCTCTTTGCCCCCCCAGTTCTGCTACTTACCAAGCAGGTGAATTGGTTCACACTAAGTCCTTCAGTTTCCTCATCAGCATAAGTAGGGCAAAGGGAAATGAATTTAGTGAACATGTCCAAATGAGAGTGTTTTAGAACCTGCACAAAATGAAGTTGGTAGGTGTGTGAAATCACACGTTCTTATTTGTTACTTATTAAAAGTCAGTTGCCAACCTCTTAAATAAGTGCTAAGTATAAATGATCCATATGGCAAAAAAGAAAAAGAAAAAAAGAAAAGAAAAGAAAAGAAAAAAGGAAAGGAAAGAACAGAAAAGAAAAGAAAGGAAAGGAAAAAAGGAAAGGAAAGGGAAAAGTCTCTTGGGTTTATTAGATGCAGGGGAACTTTCTGCAGCCGCACAACCGTTTCTGCACATACCAGGCAATACTAATCAAATCAGGGTCTTGAATTAATCTTGTGCTGTCTCTTTTGTTTCCTCAGTCTCAGGGAAAAATATGCATATATATGAAAAAAAGAAACACAGACAGACACATACATATATATGTATATGTATGTATGTATGTATGTATGTATGTATGTATATATATGGAACTTTCCAATTTTGATTTCAACTTATATTTTATAAGAGATAGGAACTATAAAACCCTGAGGATGGCAGTCAGTATTTTCCCAGTACTCACTATAACCTCTAATAGAGAGACAGAAAAGGATTGATAACTTATTTCATCCTCGTTTTGTCTAGTAGTTCAATCCCTGTAGTCATTTTATGGAGGAAAGCCAGGTCACCAGGTGTCTTTGTTCTGTTCAGATCTTGAAGAAAATTGAAACTCTCAGTTTATTAAGCAGCTTTTCAATGCAAGGCACAATATGCATCTTGCCTTTAATCCTGTCCACATCCATAGGAAACAAGTCTCATTATTTGACTTATTCCTGAGCTCAGAAATAGAGTGCTTGCTTAGCGTGTACAAGGCTGTGGACTCCATCCCTAGTTCCACAAACAAAAACAGCAATGAAAGCGTGTAACTCCTTTCCAGCTAAATCTGATGCAAAAGTTAGAAAGTCTAGTTTTCAGAAGGGTGATGGTCTTTACTCGACATGTGTGGGTATGGCTTGCTTATAGATTAAATCAATCACCCAGAGAGGCAAGACAAGAGAAAACTGCTAAGGCAAGAACAACAGTGCCCTCATCATGATCTGTCCCATCCTGATGTGGCTCCCTGTGATGCCAGATGACTCCACAGATATCATCATAGCTCCTTTGCTAACATCAAGACTTTGTCAAATTGGGGGAAAGGAGATAGAAGATTACATGTATAGATAATTGGGAAGACAGATTGGCCATTTTTTTAAAAATGAAGTATAGTAAAACCCCCGATGCCTAGAGTATGGTGAAGTTGGGAGCTTCATATTAGACAGGTCCTGATGGCTGTTCCCCTTTATAAAAGAATCATGGAACTTCATACAATGTGAAGGAAGGGAAATGATGTGACATAAAATATATTTTATAAAGATCATTCTGCCTGCTGGTAGGGTATAACCATGATTCCAAAGTCATCATTCTGAATACCATCTATGAATAAAGATTGTTTCTTTCTGAGCACGGGTGTGAGGAAGGTTGCTTTATCTGTCTTGAGTTTGTATTTTGTTGAAATTGTTATGCAGTTTTATCATAATTCTTGTCAAGAAAGCCTTAACCTATTACTACTACATTCCAGAATGAAACTTTTATCTGACCTTACCAGGCTAGGCACCTAGTGTGAAAGATGAAGGACCAAATGAAAGAGATTCTTGTCCTGAGAAAATTGCAGTGATGATGGCCACCATCATTGTTCCTGGTAGCCCATGTTTCAAGTATCATCTTCAGGTGTTTAACAATGCTGTACTTTCATGTTTGGAATATTATGATATAGCCTTCCTTATTCTGTCTTATATTGTGCCATAACTACCAGGTGATATTTTTATATCACATACACATTTTGTTTTTTATAATTTCTAACCAAGTCTATACAGTAGGCTTTTCTGTCTCCTATTTGACTTCAAGGGTTCATTAAGTTTTACTCAATGACATTTCTAATGTTGTTTATAAAATCTAATATTAGCTACAAATATCTCAGAGATCACTTCAGAGAATTTTTTAATAGAGGAAAAACTGAAGAAAGAAAGGAAGAAAGAAAAGGTACTGATTTTAAATAGTTCCAGGAGTGGGGTTGACACTGTCACCACAGTAATAGATATCTTATCTCTTGGTAGGAACTATAATTAGAAAGTAGTCAACTTCAGTCTGCTTCTTTAAAGTGAAACTGTGTTTAGGTTTGGAGATAGTCCAGGGGTTTCAAGGATTTTAGATATTCTGAGTATGTACTTCACAGTTAAAATTTTGTAACTTAGATAAGTACCCTGTTTTTAAGAAGATCACTTATCCTTCTGTCCACAACATTTGTTGTATTTGGCTCCAGAAGGGGAAATTAAAGTTTTTTTGTATGTCAGCAGTGAGGCTGAGATGTCTATGACCGGAGTTTAAATATCCAGGAATCATCCAGTGGTTTGCTTTATTGTTCATAAACGCAGCAGAGACAAACCACCTGAGTAGTTCCAGATGTTGAATCAACTAAGCTTTACTTGACAAATCTACATGTAAAAAAGTACATTTACAAGCCCAAGAAAATGTTGGGAGGATTGTGCTGTTTAAGAATAAAAAGACACAGCCGGGCCTGGTGGCACAGGCCTTTAATCCCAGCACTCGGGAGGC
>NC_034590.1:99193968-99205146 GCF_900095145.1 Mus pahari | reverse complement strand
AAAAACCAAAAAAAAAAAAAAAAAAAAAAAAAGAATAAAAAGACTCATTCTCAAGCATGGATTAAACTGGGGCTCTATAGCTTTACAGATGGACGGGCTAGGTGTACTTTTCTTTGGCCATCTGATGGTTCATGCAGTGACCTTCTCCTCTCTGCTGTTTTGTGAAGCATAACTCCTAGCAATTGACAAGCCATCTCCAGAGGAATTAAGTTTTAAAATGAGAAGATTCTCTTAAGTTTTAGCAAGAGCAACCTGAAGGTAAAGTGATAAAGTAAAGTTTTTCCATGTTGGGTTTAACGTTGGAGAACAAATTGATGTGGCTGGCAGCTATTAAGGTCTATACCCTCTCACTGGTCTTTGGCAAAGAACTTCAACATTATTTTAGGCTCCTTACTTTGTGAGCTGGCTACCACAGGTAAGGTTATATAGTAGTGAGTAACATGACTTGCATGGGCCCAGAGCCAGGAAGTTGGAATTTGTTGCCCTAAATCTTAAAACTGCTGAAGGTGTCTTATGTTCAAGCTTATCAGGCACAGCCAAAAAGTGAACGTTCTTGTATCCAGGATGCCTACATGTATATAATACACAGCCTTACTGAGTGGCAAAGAATTTTTATGGCTGCTGGCAAGAATCCAGACAAAAATTCAACAGTTTCTCCACAAGATACTTCACTGAACTAACCTGAGTTATTTAAGTAAGGTTTGCTCATAAATTTGGTGTTGGAAGAAGGATGTTGCTCTGTATCCTAAATATTATACTACAGTGGTCAACAGCTGGAAGCACCTGTACTATTTGCAAATGATGTTGCTTTGTTCTCTATTGATGAGTGGTCCCAATGATCAGATAATCCCATATATCCTCCAGTATCTAAAATCTCACAGTCATTGAGAGGCTATTACATGTCCAGCATGGTGACAAATGGGCTCCCAACATCATCTTGTTTAAGCCTCCAGGGTAACACAAAGGAGACACTCTTGACAAACAAGGACACAAAAGCCCAGAACAGGCAAACAGATTACCCAGTGACACAAAGAGTCTTACTCTGCCATGTCCCCAGATTCCACCTCTCTGTCTTTTACAGTCAAGGATTCTTTGAAAACAAGGAATTTCATTTTCAGTTGAGCATTTTATAATACTGAGTTATATAAAACAGGATATACCAAATGAATAATGGAAGAGACCTCATGTTACTATCCTCTGATCATAAAAAACAAAACAAAACAAACAAGCATCCAAAAAACAAGTAGCCATCATAGTTAAACCCATCTTCTTCACCTTCTTACCTTCTTCTGTGACTACTTGACTTCTGGGATCTCCCTCACACCAGAGGCAACAAGCTTGAGTTGAACACTCCTTATTCCCATACATTACCTCAGGGTGTGTCCCTTAAGTTTCATATATATATATATATATATATATATATATATATATATATATATATATGATATATCACATATATATGGATTTGCCTGACTCTTTTTATTATAATTTTTATTAATTAATTTTGTTGTTTGGTAATTTTATACATGTATATAATGCATTTCTAATTACTTTAGCCCTCAACCCTCCTTTTTCCTTTTTCTTGCTTTTTATTAAAAACATAAAAAAACTTTCCCAGACTCCAGGTAAGTACCTTGTCAGTAACAGCCTAATATCTCCTGCCTATTGCTTTTTTCTGGAGGAGGAAACTCCAAATATATATTTCTTACAAGTTCTTTAACTTTACCTTCCGTCCCTAGTCTCTAGCTGCCTTGGCAGAGCTCTGCTCCTCTAACCTCCTACCCTTGAGCTATAGAAGCCTGGTCTTCTTCACATCCAATGCTGGCCTGTGAAATCCTACCTTAGGGGAGGTAGCCTGTGCCCATGAATAAAAAAGCTTGCTTAAAGAAAAAGAAAGAAGAAAAAAACTTTTATACAATATATTTCAATTACGTTTCCTCCAATTTCTCCTAGATCTTCCCCAGATCCCTATATACCTAACTTTATATTCTCCTTTCCTCCTTCCCTTATTCACTAAAACAAACAAACAAAAGAAAAAAACAAGAAATATGCAAAAGCAAGAAATGCACACGAAACCCGACAAAACCAAAAGTCAAAGAAGCTAAAGACAGATAAGACAAAAAAGAAAGTGCTCAGGCAAAGCAAAACAAGACCAAAAAAATCCACAAAAATCCCATTAAGTTCATTTGGCATGACACACATGTGCCCCAAGGTGATTTAACATGCCTGGTAAGACTCCATTGGAGGAATCTGATTTTTTCCTTTGCCAGTGTGGTATCATTTGCAGGTTGCTTCTTAGTTAGCAGAAGGAACACATGTCTACTTCTTTTCTTAGTGCTGGGCCCCCATCTGCTATGAAGCTATGTAGGCCTTGTGTGTGCCACAGTCTGTGAGTTCATATGTACATCATATGTACATCATATGTACATCAGTGCTGTTGTGTCTGGAAGACTCTGCTTCCTTGGAATCATCCTCTGGCTCTTACAGTCTTTCTTTCTCCTCTTCCACATAGACACTGATCCCTGGGAGGAAGAGTTTGATGAAGATATCCCACTCAGGACTGACTGTTGCAAAGTCTGTTACTTTGTTCACACTGTCCAGTTGTGGGACTCTGTGTTAGTTTGAAGCTTTTCTGATGTGAGCTCAGTAAGGCACTGATTTGCAGGTATAATAGTATCCTGTTAGGAGTCATTTTGTTGCTATGTTCCTTCAGCAGAACAATAGTATTTGGTTTTTCTCTAGTTCCATGGCCTGTTTAGTCTCCTGTCTTGATCTATTTAGCTGTGCTAGGTATGAGTTCCATCTAGTGGAGTGGGCCTTAAATCTGATCACAAAGTGGATGGCTGCTCCTATAACACGTGTACCACTATTGCAATAGTCTATCTTCCAGGCTGGTCACTATTGTAGGTTGCAGGGTTTGTAGCTGGGAGATATTGATGATTACCTTTCTCCTGCAGAGCACCTTCCAACACCACAAATGCTAGTCTAGTGACACTTCTAGTTAGACACCATTTCCATTTCTCTGTGTCTGATGGCATATGTAAGTGTTATTACCAGCAGGGCCATACCATCAGCTTGTGAAGAATAACCAATAGCCTGTGATGTTTGAGGGTTTCCTGGGGGCTCTTTTAGCCAATGACTCAACAAGATGTGACTCATTGCTAACAATGATCTCCCTGCTCCCTGAATTCATCAGTATCAAGTAGTTCATTGGTGGGTGGTAAGATGCACTGAGTCCCTCCTCCAACCACTCCTGATGGACAGACATGTTCTTGTGCAGACTCAACGCAGGGCATCCTTAGTTGCTGAGTCCATGTAGGCAATGACTGTGTCTTGCCCAGAAGATGGCAGGATGCAGGTCAACTCCTTACAGTCTGGCTCTTATAATCTTCCTGCCCCTTCTTTCACAATGTCTTCTGAACCTCAGAAGAAATTGTATAAATGTCTTGTTTAGGGCTGTACAAATCTGTCATTTGTACTTCCAAACCACTCAAATAAATCTCATCAGGGAAGACATAGAAATTATTTGCAAATAGCTGTAATGTCAGGGGCATGAATCAATGTTAAAACAAGAACAAAAAAGTTAGTACTTTTTGTTTTATTGTTAAATATTTGAGCCTTTGGAAGGCTTACAGGATAAGCAGTTCAAATAAAAAGGGACTAGAGACTGAGAAGATAACTTTAGGGGGGTAAGTATTTACCATAGAAGTGTTAAGGTCTTGGTTTGGAACCTCAGAACCTGCATGTTAGTGTGTATCTATAATCTCAGTAGTTCCATAGTCAGATGGGAGACATAAAGAGGAAACTTATCAGAAAGCAGTGGAACTAGCCTGATGCACACCATAGCAAACAAGTAGAAGACAAAGACCAATACCTGAGATTGTTGTGTGACCTTTATACCCAAGGTAATCCTGTATCCCCAACATACTCAGTGTGGCATGAGTTATCCTACCTACACGCACGCGCGCACACACACACACACACACACACACACAACACACGACCAGCATCCCAGGAAGCAAGTGGAGGTTGTCTCCTGTAACTTTCTCCCCTTGTATGAATTCGTACCCCAGCAATGAGGACCATTCAGAAGCCAAAAGATCAAAGCTGTTAAACTTTCTGTGCAAAATAGTTGCATAAGAATAAAGATGAATACTTCGGTGGGAATACATTTTCCATGCCTTATCATTTAAAACTTGAGCAAAGTGGTAAAAGTCAAATTGGTCTGTGGCTTAACATAGTTCTCTCCACTGTCAGGGGCAGGCACATTCCAGACCTCAGCAGATATCTGAAACCGTGGATAGACCAGAACCTTATACATGCTCTGGTTTTGCCTGTTATTTATATGTGAATGCCTCTTCCCGAGCTAAGCACATACCATGCATTCTGCCCACCACTCTCACAATTTGAGATGTGACATCAAAATCAGACTGCATTTCTTTCTCCTTTTCACGACTTCACGAATAGGAGATTCCTTCTGTGGTTTTTTAGCAGCCTTGGCATATGGTCCTTTCCTTCTTTCCTTAATAAAAAACCTAGAAATTTCCCCTTTTCACATAAAGGAAGCACGTTATAACTTCTCCAAGATGGTCTGTGTTGCCTGGGTCATGGCTCTTGGCATTGGAGCCGCTATTACATACAGTAAGGGTGACTGGAACACCCACACTGTTTTGCCACTGCATTCAGACACCAGGAAAAACTCGGATGGAAAGCATGGGTACTCTGCCCAAAGAGAAGAAAGCTTCATCCTGGGCAGAGGAGTGTGGGTATGAGACTTCATCCCATTGTTCCGAATGGCATACAATTGAAAACTCAGCAGCTGTTATTTTTAATTTTCCACCTCATGTTTTCGGACTACGTTTGGTTGCTTCCTCTGTCAGTACAGAGGAGGAGAAGCATAACATCCGTGTTGCAGCGAAGTCAAAGTCCTGGCTGCACAGCAGTCAGTTTGTCTGTCTATAGGGTGTGAAGTGAGATACAACTCGGCACTAAGGTAAAGGACACACTTCACTATTTTCGGAACCCTTATGTGAGTTTAAAGTCATTTCCAAATGAGACATGGAAAACAAATTGGGGCAAAAGGATTTTACTGTTCGGGTTTTGAATCAGGGAAATTCAGTGATGCATTTAATGGAAAAGGGGTTTGAGATAAATGGCATGGAGAGTGTGTGTCTGTGTATATGCACCTTTGTGTGTGTTTCTGTGGTATACATGCCTTTGTGTGTGTATGTGTGTTTATGTGATGCATGTGCCCCTGTGTGTGTGCTTATGTGGTGTATATGCCTCTGTGTATAGTATATGTGCCTCTGTGTGTGCCTGTGTAAGTGTGTTTTTATGCATGTAGTATGTTCATCTGTGTGTGTGTATGTGTGTGTGTGGTATGTGCATCTGTGTGTGTGTGTTCCTGTGTGTTTGTGTGTATAGTAGTATGTGCCTGTGTGTATGCATTTGCATGTATGTATTGTGTACATACATGGAGTATGTACCAGTGTGTGCACACATGTGTGTGCATGTATATGTGTTGTATATGCCTCTGTATATGTTTGTGTGGTGTATGGGCCTGTGTGTGCAGTGTTTGTACCTTTGTGTGGGATGTATGTACTTGTGTGTGTATGTGTGTGTGTGTGCATTTATGTGTGCTTGTGTGTGGAATGTGTGCTTGTGTGTGTGCATCTGTGTGTACAGATGTCTATGTGTATGCATGCCTGCATGTAGACACTAGTTCTCACACATATCAGAGGAGGACTTCGGATGTCCTGCTTTATCATTCTATGCTGTATTTCCTTGAGAAAGCATCTCTCACTTAACATGGAGCAAGGCTGTCACCTAGCAAGCCCTCGAAATCCACAGTGCCAGAGTGTTAGGCACCCAGCTTTCCTTTTTAACAAGAATCCTGGAGATCATTCCCAGCTCAGCTCTTCGTCATGACACAGAAGGCATTCTTACCCACCATCCCACATCCCCAGGTTTGGGGATGAGAATTATGGAATACTATGTATCACTTAGAGAATGTGCGGCAATGTTAGATTAATGTGTGTATAACCTTCCTTGAGATATTTACAACAGATAGAGCACACTAGTAATGTGGTCCCCACCAACCCCATCACGTGCTGTCCATTGGCCTCACAGATTGATACCTCATTTGTTTTGAATGGGCAATGTATGCTTGAAGCTGTCCTGCTCACAGTAGGAATGCATCTATTGAAGCTGCCCTGCACATAGTAGGGTGGTTGGTGACTGTATTTTTACTTACTGATAACAATAGCACCCTGGCCTCTTTCTTCTAGTTGAGACAGAAAAGTAAAAATCTCTCTCAACATGGTGGAGTATCTCTTGGTTGAAACTCCATGCTACACCTAGGAAATGAATCTTTGCCTCTGTTTTTCAAAGAAAATGAAAGCTCGGAGCCATTGTGGCATTCACAGTGGTAACTCCCTGGCCCTAATCATTTTCTTGGCTCAAGCCCAAACACCTTAAAAGATTCGGGAGTTGTTAAGGTATACAGTTTCACCCGTTATTGAGCGTCTTAGACATGCACGGCAGTCTTGAAATAGAAATATTTCCTATTCTTGAAGAAAAAAAAAGCAGAGTTGAAACGTACTTCAGTTGTAGAAGCATACACAAAATCCCCAGGAACAGAATGTGCACAGCGTTACTCTCACTGAGCACCAGATAGAGTTATAATTTCACACACCAAGGTAGTTCGTCACATTATAACAGTCGTGGGTCTTAGTTTATTTAAACCTCAGGGGCAAACATAGCACATTTCTAAACATTATGGGTTTTGATGAACTGCTGACTGCCCGTGCACTGGAGAAATGATAAAACTCACCAAGGCTTAATCCCAGCTTGCTTTGGAGCATATGTTTATGTCGTGAGTCAGTTTGGTATCCCCGTAACTGGCTGAAGGGTGCTCATCTGCACAGGATTTAAACTCTCAAACTTGCTGGAGAAAAATGGCCAACAGTTTAGAGTGTGGCTGCTCCAGCCTCAACCAAAGAAGAGAACAAAGAATCCATCTTTAAACGAATTCAAAACCGCAGCGGCCCTGTCTTTTGCCACATGAATTATCTGAGTTATTGAGGCTGGCTCCAGTGTCAAGCCGGCTACGTTGCCTTAATGTATTTATTTAACCCAGACTGCTGCAGAGAAGGCAAGCCCACCTCAGCATGCAAAGGGCTGCGACAAAGAGAACATTCAGACTGATCCCGGCTGGGGTAGAGGACTGTCAGGAACTCCAGGAAGGGGATGGCAATGCAGGGCCAGCACAAAGCTCTGCTTTATTCCTCCTTACCATCAGATCTGCTTAGGGGTGTGGCAAACTGCTGCTCCCTGGACCAACCAGGATGGCAGATCTAAGGAAAGCCCTGATGGCAGGCAGACCATGCAAGTGTGTGCCTTCAGCAGCTTCACATTTCTACATCGAGGCTAAATGTGCAGAGACGAAGCTTCTGAATAAAAGCACCAGGAGCCAATTATCTACACTATGAATCCAGGCAGCAGGCTGGCCCAGTCTGCTTGCAGGTCACGCACAGATAATAATGACCAACTTCACTCCACATCAGAGGAAGGATCCTCTGGTGCCTCGTAGGTTACCTTCGCATACCAGGTCCTCTAATTATGATGACTTTAGAGATGGCACATCCACAGAACAGAGTCTGGATGAGGGGAATCCTAGATAAGGGTACACAGTTTGCTTTTTGTCTCAGTTAGTAGATTTGGCTTTTAGAAAGCAGATCAATGGATTTGGGCAAACACAGGAACCCAGCTACAATGTGAGACAGCCCCTTTTCTTCAAACACAACTGAGATAGCCACTCCCCCCCCCATTCTTTTGATTAAGAATCTTCTTCCCAATGCAAATGACATAGTTCTGTAGCCTTAGTGATATGGCAGTGAGCTTTCTAATGCAAAAGACAGATAGTTGTTTGTTTGTTTTTTTTTAATTACATCTATGTCCCAGCCACTAGGTACTGCATTACCTATTCAGTCTTCAAACCTGTGGGTAAGATCACTCCCATGTTATAGATGAGGAACTTGAGCCTGCAAGTCACATGGGCCATCAGTCACTGCTGAGATGTGAACCTGGGTAGTTAGGTGTAGCATCCACATTTCTGGACACCACTGGATATAGCAAGCATAATTGGCTCAGGCAGCTGCAGTGGTCATAATGGCAGAGAGGGGCCTGAGGGCTGGTTTGAACACAGTGGCAACCTCAAGCACAAGGAAGCACTTTAGGGTCTGTGTTCTAACTAGCTTATGTCTGCACCTGTCTTGGTCCTCTCATCTCTACTTCTTAGCTGTTTGTCTCATTCACATCTACAGCAAACATGTCCTCCCTAAGCTTCAACTGAGCACAGAACCCCTGGCAGGGGAGCCTTTTCCTGACTCTCTCAACCCCAGTCTCCTGCCTCACTTAGTACCCCAGTGACATATGCTTCCCTGTCTCTATATGTCTTTCCATAGGACCTCAAGTTTGACTTTGGTCATGTGAGAAGCCCTTCAGTTGAAAGGATGTTAGCAGAGGAGACGCATGTATGCTGAGTCTGAAAGAGAATAGTCATACTTCTGTTTCCACTCCAAGAACTCTGCTGGGCCACAAGAACATTCCAGGGTTGTGTGCTATGAGCTGACAAACCTTGAGGGAAGAATCAATTTACCCTAATTGTCCCCTACAACAGCCTTGGTACTTCCTCACCAAGACAGGAAGAACTGTTCACATAAACCTAGACTGAATCACCAACCAACCAACACACCCATGAGCTGGACCAATGGCCCTAAGCCTCTACAGTTTGAATTGGTTCATGCTATGGCCATTCAGAGACATGGATGGGCCTTCAGTACAGGGGGAGGAGGGGGATTGTTCCCCAAGGAGGTGGGGTACTCTTCCCAGGCCTTAGAAAGTGCTCTTAGAAGACACATTAGCTCTGCATTCCCCAGTGTTCCTTTCTTGGTTTCTGTTTGTTTCTTTTTGAAGCAGAGTCGTATGTACTGTGGTTCCAGAATGCTTCAGTCTCCCAGTATTCTCCTCCCTCAGCCTTTAGGCATTGAGATTATAGGCCTGAGCCACTTCACCCCATGTATGTATTCTTCTATTTTTAGGGACCTCGTGGGCAGAACCTGTTTTACTACCTGTAACCCCTGTGCAATAAACCATGTAGGTTTCTCCGAGCTCTAAAACCCACTAAACTTCTGATTTGATGTATGCCTTTCTTTACGAATGTACATTCATTAACTGATTACATTTATTTATTTTTGAATTCCAAGAAGTTTAAGGTCAACATTATGGACCAAAGTAAGCAAATTTTTTTTGTTTGTTTTTTGTTTTTTTTTTTTTAACTTGAAGAAATCCTGTTCTGTTTTGTTTTGAATTTGTCTTTGTTTCCTGTGTCCAGTTCTCTCAGTGTGGAAAATTTCTTAATTTCTTGCTCAGATCTGTGTTTATTAAATGTTCTTAAGTTCCCCACAGGATGTGTAGTGCAAATAAAATGCAGTTAATAAAACAAAGCCATCTCTTTCACGTCAAGTGAATGGCGGCAGTTCAGTAAGACCTCAGAATGTGCAGTAGTCATGCCTGTGTCACCCCAAGAATGGTTGTTCTATGTTAAACTGGGTGCTGAAAATAAAGTCTCCTGCTAGAAGGAATGAACTAGAAATTACAGTAAGATTACCTATGGCCCATGAGGTTGCCTGTCCAATCATGGCAACAGGGGATGCCTGCCGGGCACTGGCATAGCAGGACAAATTGACACAACTGCCAGAGAAAAACATGGCTGGCATGTCTCTGAAAATGCATGTGCTTCTCAACCAGCACTTACTGGAGCTTACCTAACATCATGTGTTAGAATGAGTGCTTTGGGGGACTGGGGAGAAGGACTGGTTGGTAAAATGTTTTCTGCACAAGCATGAGGACCTATGTTCAGTCCCGAGCATCCAGATAAAAGCCAAAAATGACAATGGCTGTCTGTAATCTCACCTCCAATGAGAGATTCTGTCAAAAAATAAGATGGAAAGCTACTAAGGAAGCCACTCGACATCCACCACTGGGCTACACGTACACATGCTCCTGCACACACACAGACACACACACACAGACACACACACACAGAGACAGACACACACATGCTGCACACACACACTTTTTCTCTCTCACACACACAAACATGAACTTGCACACACATGCATACTTGTGCACACACACCTCTCTCTCACACACACATGCACACACGCACATATACACTTATGCACACACTTCCTTTCTCACATGCATACTCTCTCTCTCTCTCTCTCTCTCTCTCTCTCTCTCTCTCTCTCTCTCTCTCATACACACACACACACACACACACACACACGAAGTAATGCATGCTAGTTCAAATTTCAAAAGTGAAATGTATTTATTTAACATTTTCCTTCTGGAAATTTATAGCTACACTATAGATGCACCAAATGATATGTGTATAGAGTTATTTATTGCATCTCTTTTGGCAATGAAGCAAACATTTGGAAACAACCTCAGCAGGGGACCAGATAAGCCATGGTGCAATACATGTAATGACCATTTCAAAGCAAGAACAGTTTCCATGCAAGAACACTAAGTAAGTGAACAAAGAGAGAATACAGCAATGTGAAAAATGTAGCATCTTCTGGAAGGGGCAGAGTCTGGAGACACACATACAGTCTTGAGTGTATAGAGAACACCTCTGGAAGCAGACTCAAGAAAGCTGGGAATAGTGGCTCACTCCAGAATTGAAAGCCAATGATGATATACCTTACATTTAAAATTCTTTTGTGATTCTTAAATTCTGTGCTATGTCTGTATGAAACCCAGTTTGAAAATGACAAAAAGATAAAAGAATGCAGTCTTGCTGGCTTATTTGCATTTAAAAACTGATCACAGTTGTTTCTAAGCATGAAGGAAGAAAATGAATCAAACTCCTTTAGCAATCCTCTGTACTATGGTAATTGTACCATTTATTTAATTACAGTTCAATGATCTGAAAAGACTCATCAATACCCAAGTCCCCCAAAGCACGGTGGTGGCTTCAGAAACCCAGCTTTGTACAGCGCAGCCACCATGATGTTGCACACCAATCTGGTGCAATCAGCATTTACTCAGCATCTACTGAGGGTGTTCTCTCAGACAGGCCTTGTGTCAGGAGTTAGAGATGCTCCTAAGGCT
>NC_034590.1:99184091-99192018 GCF_900095145.1 Mus pahari | reverse complement strand
GTGCTTGAAGTCAGCATCTACTGAGGGTGTTCTCTCAGACAGGCCTTGTGTCAGGAGTTAGAGATGCTCCTAAGGCTGCCTCTGTGCTTGAAGTCTTCACACAGGTGACTAACACATGCAATGAATTCTAGTGTCCCTTGAGGACAAAAGATGTTGGAGTCATCTTTGTGATCGTAGCATCTGGCATATCCTAGAAACTTGAGTGTTGGTGGAGAGCAAAGATGGATAAATAATGAGTATTTCATTAGCTATGGTCCAAAGGGACGATTCTAGGGAGAGAGACGACTAGGAAGTGACAAACTGGGCTCTGAAGAGCCATCCAAATCCACAGTGTTATGAGTATCCATGGGAAAGGTTGCTTTTATAGGCATGAAGTATATTGAGTGATACAATGGACGGTTATTGGCTTTATAATTTTCTAGAAAAAGCACAAGTTTGAGGGCCGGAAAGACTTGGCTTAGAAATGGGAATCTATCATATCTCAGCTAAATGACTGTGGAGGAATCTACCTTTCTGAACCTTAGTTTCCTTATTTAAAAATTGGAAATAATCAGGCCTAATTTATAAGCTAGTTGTAGGGATTCACTGGTTTATTGGAGAAAATGAAATGCAGTCAGAGAGAGGGTTCCCACATACCGAATAATAACAAGTTGAAGCTGGTAAGTAGAGACTGCCAGGTATAAATCATGGAACTACGTGAGTTTGGATTTACGGTTTGGTAAGTCTCACTACTGGCCTTTATGTTATTCACTTCTTCCCTCTCTTCAAATACAGGTAATGATTCTTGTGTCTTTAAATCCTCAGAATCAATAGCACTAATTGACACATAGTAGAACTCAGGTCTGGTGGTGGTGGAACTATCCACTGAATGAATTTGAAAAAAGCCGATTCCTATATGAGCTTTCTCAACAACCCCACCCCATTCCCCCCACACACACACCCACATAATGACAGAGAGCTGAGAAAGAGGATGGACTCTTCCATCAGTGTGAAGTGGATAGGAAAGGACTTTATGAAGAAAATGAGGAGGGACAGCACTTGTGTAGTAGGCTACTTGCCTAGTATCCTCAAAGCTCTGGGTTCAATACCAAGCATTACATAAATTGGACATGGTAGCATACACTTGTAATCCAAAGACTTGGGATATGAAGACAGGGGCATCAGAAGTTCAAAGTCATCCTCAGCTACATAATGAGTTTCAGACTTTGTTTCAAACAAACAAAAAACAAAAGGCAACAGCCAAAAATATATCAAAGAAAGAAAATGGTATAAACACATGTCTTAGTGATTTTAGTTATCCAAACAGAGGTAATCCAGCCTTTTGACAAAAATCTAGTATGTGTCTTCTACATCATTTATTTTTACTGTATATGTATGTGTGGTTTGCTTGCATGGATCTGTCTGTACCATATGTGTGCCATGGAGGTCAGAAAAGAGTGTCAGATCTCCTGGAACTAGAGTTACGGTTGTTAGGCATGATGTGGTTCCTGGGAACCAAACTCAGGTCTCCTGCAAGTGCTGAGAGTGCTTTTAACAGTTGAGAGCCAAACCTCTCAAACCTCTTTTTTACCTCCCTCAAAGATAGTGAGAGCACAAAAAACAATGTCAAGAAGAGGTGACTAAAGCATCATGATCTTTTCACTAGTCCTGAGTCTGCATACACACTGTTCTTCCTCCCGTGCCTTCCTTCACGGACCACTGAGGCAGGAGCTGCAGGTACCAACAGGACAAGGCTCTCCCTTATTATGAGTTGGGGAAGAGAGTATCTGGAACAGGAAGGGAGATGTGGAACAGTTGTCAGTTTTAATCAGGAATTTCCTGGTCTATATAAAATTTTCCACTGAGGTAGCAGTACATCATTCATAAATACTCTCTCTAAGGGTGTGAATAGGAGGGACAGGGGGCACTTCCTGGGTTTTCTGGGAGAGTAAAGAGGTATGAGAATGTATGTGCCCAATATACAGTAGAGACATAGAGCCCAAGAACCTCCTTGAGGCTGCTGTGTGAGCATTTCCCTGGATGCAGTATTTTCAGACTATTATTCCAAAGCCTGAACAGCCTCTCTGGCATGTTCTTGAAAAGCATTTGTTTAGTGCACACACACACACACACACACACACACACACACACACACACACAGTTGCCACAGCTGGCGCCATGGGACTCCACTGACAGGAAGTGATTTGTTCTTTTCCTTTCTTCTCCAAATCTGAAGAATGGAAAAAAACCAGCCCCTTTCCTCTTGAAGATTTACAAACAGATGTGGCTCTCACGGCACATCTACAGCTGCTGACCAAGAGCCAGGCTCTGTGTGGCTCAGGAGGAGCAGCTTGTCTGATGGAGCCCACCCCACCTCCTCCAAGGCTGAAACCCAGCTTGACTGAGGCCACCACTTCACAATGGATTTTAAAGCTAGTTACCATTAAGCAGCTGCTTCCAACCTCACCTCTGACTTCCATCGAAATGTAAAATGACAGAGTAAGAATTAGCCCTTCACCTTGGATAAATTTGCACTTATCCATGGGGTGAGGCCTCAGAAGCAGTCCCAATGCTGACTGTCCCTGGTCTTCAGTGCTGCTGACTCAAGACAGGCCAGTTAAAAGGTGCTTTGATGGAAGGGGCTGGTTTGTGTGTGTGTGTGTGTGGGGGGGTGTTGTTATTGTTGTTGTTGTTGTTTTCCTTTGAATGGTTTTGCCAAAATCTAAAAGAAGATCCACCGAAAATCTTTAGAAGGCTTCTGCAGAATAGTTCTGGTTAAGCTTATAATGTCACTGAGGTGGCTTAATCAGTCAAAAATGACAATGGAATCAGCCTAAATTTTGGCAAGATGAGTTTGACAGTTGCTGATAACGGTGAGAGCAGATATGATAGGTAGCACCAGCCGGCTTAGTTTCAAATTTCCACTTTCATCACTGCATGGATATGGGCAGATTACCCTACAAGGCAAAGTCTCCGTTTTCATGGTAATCATGACAATGACACCCACATTAGAGGTGATAGCTTCTTTGGAGGGTTGAGGTGCTGTGACCTGCTGCTGTGCCTCCAGCTAGGATCACAGACTGGTTTTGTATATTAACTAAGATGGGGTTGAAATTCCCTCCACAGTCAGTGTAGAGTAACTGGATCATTTCACTCTCAGATGGAACTTGCTGGATCTACATTCCCACTTTCCAAGAAAACCCCATATCAGTTCCTCTCTGCTGGACGAACACCAACAGTCCCTCTCCTGACACCTGAGCAATGCCTGGGAGGCAGGTGTATCTGCTTAATATCCAACCTTTTTTATTGCCAGTCTCAGTGACATGGTGGGTTCAGCTGGCCATGATCTTAGAGGAGGCAGAGGTTGTCACTGTTCCAAGAATACAGCTTTCACAGCAGCTATAAAAAGAGGACTCTGTTTAGCCCAGAACTGTTGAGTTGGGGTGAAGATATCCAGCTGTGAAGCAAGACCTAAGCTTTTCATCGACTTGGCAAGCATACTGTCTTACCAGTCTTCTGTCTTCCTGCAGAGGTCATAAATGACATCTCAAACCTGCACTCGAGTCACACGAGAAAAGACGCCCCATCTCCTGATGCCTGCTTTGGGGTAGCCCTTCAGATGTGCCCCACAACAGGGACAATTCACAGTCTTAGAAAGTTTAGAAAGGGCTTTCTATGAAATTCTTTCTTTTGTAACATGCTGCAAGGGCTAACTGAAGGTATTAACAAGAAACCTGCAGTCCCTGCATCCTATCTGGCTCCATTAGCATCCAGCACGTGGTTACAATCCCATTGACTGTACTGGTTCCTCCTGTATCACACTGATAGCACCCTAACACAACTTACAGGAGAAAAGGTTTGTTTGGGCTCCTGGTTTCAGAGACTTCTGTCCATCTTCGCATGGAAGGAATGTCTGAGCAACTCCTTTCATGGAAGGAGCACGTGGCGGAGACCATTCATAGGCAACCCACAGGGAACAGGGAAGCCAGAACCAGAGCCAGGCTATAACCTTCAAAAGCTTGCAACTAGTGACCACCATTCCCAGCAGGCTCCACCTTTTAAAGGCAGCAAGTATTCAGCACATGACCTGTGGGAGACACCTCAGTTTTGAGTTATGACAGAATAAATGAAAAGACATTCCCACCTCCAGAGAAACAACAGGGGCTAGCCATCTCATTTTAGAGACAAAAGGGACTTTTAAAAAACATGGCACTTGGCATTTTCCTTCTTTGGTTTGTGTATGTAGTCTATAAGGTTGGAACACTGACTAGCAATTGAGTGATTTAGAATTAAACCAGTCAGTATGGTGTGTTTTCCCTGAGCATTCTAATTGGCTAATAAAAGGCCACATGATTCAAAGTCAATGAGATAAGATTTCCTTTGAACATTCTAAGGAACTCCTCTCATCTTCAAAATATGAAAAATGTATCTGAGACTGTTAGAGGGTGTGTGTGTGTGTGCGCGCGCGCGCGCGTGCCTTTTAGTTAAGTTTTATTGCTATATTTAAAAAAAAACAACTTTGGGGAGGAAAGTGTTTATTACATCTTATGTTCCCAGGTCACAGTCCATCAGTGAGGGAAGTCAGGGCAGGAACTCAAGCAGGAACAGAAGCAGGATGCATAGAGGAAAGCTGCATGCTGTTATTTTTTCTTCATGGCAGTGGTTCTCAACCTTCCTAGTGCTTTTCGACCCCTTGATATAACTCCCTATGTTGTGGTGACCCCCAGCTGTAAAATTATTTTCCTTGCTACTTCAGAGCTGTAATTTTGCTACTGCTATGAATCATAATGTAAATATCTCCGCTTTCTGATGGTCTTGGGTGACCCCTGGGAAAGGGTCATTCAACCCCCAAAGGGGTCGTGAGCCACAGGGTAAGAACTGCTACTCCGTGGTTTGATCAGCTTATTTTCTTCCATAGCCCCAGACCACCTATCTGGGATGGCACCACCCACAGTGGGCAACATTCTCCCTTAATCATTAATTAAGAAAATAAACCAGCAGACATATTCCCAGGCTAAGCTAATGGAGACAGGTTTTCAATCAACTGTCTTTCTTCCCAGGTGTCTAGTTTGTGTCAAACTGACAAATGCCTTCTGTCAGGTCCTCAATGTGAAGTTACACCCAAATCCACCCTCATCATCTGGAGGTCCTCTTGAAAGGCATATCACTAGCACAAACAATAGATTCTGATCAACAGATTGGGGGCAGTCCCAATATTGTATATTTTAATTGATGTCTCAGGAGCTGGTCACCTCAATTGCTCTAGAGGCAACACCCAAAGAACCACTCCTTTGGAGGATAAACTTCAGATCAATGAATGGGACTATTGGAAGGAATAACTTACATTGTTTTCAGTCCTTCAAGATGGACTATACACATAGTGTATGTTTATTGTATTATGATAGTAGGGCATATTATGTTAATAGTATGTTAATTTCAAGTGCTTATGAGATGACAGATCTGATCTGTGTGTGAAGCAGAATGACATTGCACCACAGAAATGTACTCAGCAGAGCCTAAGATGTCAGAGGGGATAGACACAGTTGCTAAACAAAACTCAGTGAAACTACAAATAAAGACTTGGAAGTCGAGCTGAGAGCAGCTTTCCAACCACTTGAGAAATATGCATTGTTTCAAAATGCCTGTTTTGTTAAAGAAACAATAACCAGATGATCACACACCAAAATGTCTGTTTTGAAACTATGGTTGTCCTTTAGAGAAAGTTGATAGCTTCAGATTCTCTCATTACTCAACAACAAAACTGTGAAATTAAAGGCATCCATCATAAGACTCAAATATTTAGGGGAAGGGTTATCAAACCCAAACAGAAGAAAAGAAGAAACAGAAAGTGTGAGACTGAATGGAAACTCAGATGCTGTGACTCAATAGAACTGCTCAGTTTCCAAGCTGTGGAAACATAAGAGGAAAACTGTAATAACCGTAATCAAACATGGAAGAAGAATGGTGGGGGGGATCCAAATGTCCAGAATTGGGAATAAATTGGGAATAATAACTAACATAATCCCAGATGTTTGGGGAAGTTTTCAAACTATGAAAGAAAACTTTGTAGGACACGGCTTACACAGTTTAGATTCTGGATACTAAAGATAATCATGCTAGAAAAGGTAATTTCTTATACCAAGAAAAGAAAGGAAAGTGAATGAGGTCTTTCCCGGAAGGGGGCTGGTCCAACCAGCACAAACGGTAAAGCATTAAGCAGCAGGTGATACTGGAATTACTGAAGCTATTTGGATTTCAAGGCAGAATGGATGCTGTTACTGGCATATATATATATATATATATATATATATATATGACATTTTCTTTATACATTTCAAATGCTACCCTCTTCACTGGTTTCCCTTCTGAAAACCCCCTATCCCATCCCCCTCCCCTTGCTCACCAACCCACCCACTCCGCTTCCATGTCCTGGCATTCTCCTACACTGAGGCATTCAGCCTTCTCAGGACCAAGGGTCTTTCCTCCTATTGATGTCCAACAAGGCCATCCTCTGCTACTTATGCAGCTGGAGCCATGAGTCCCTCCATGTGTACTCTTTGGTTGGTGGTTTAGTCCCTGGGAGCTCTTGGAGTTCATATTGTTGTTCCTCCTATGGGTCTGCAAATTCCTTCAGCTTCTTCTGTCCTTTCTCTAGCTACCCCATTGGGGTCCTTGTGCTCAGTCCAATGGTTGACTAAGAGCATTCACCTCTGAATTTACCTGGCACTAGCAGAGCCTCTCAGGAGACAGCTATATCAGACTCCTGCCAGCAAGCTCTTGTTGGCATCTACAGTAGTGTCTGGGTTTGGTGAGTGTACATGGGATGGATCCCTAGGTGGGGCAGTCTCTGGATGGTCATTCCTTCAGTCTCTGCTCCACACTTTGTTTCTGTATCTCATCACATGGGTATTTTGTTCCCCCGTCTAAGAAGGACTGGAGTATCCATACTTTGGTCTTCCTTCTTCTTGAGCTTTTGGTCTATGAGGTGTATGTTGGGTATTCTGAGCTTTTGGGCTAATATCCACTTATCAGTGAGTATGTTCTTTTGTAATTGGGTTACCTCACTAAGGATGATATTTTCTAGTTCCATCCATTTCCCTAAGAACTTCATGAATTCATTGTTTTTATTAGCTGAGTAGTATTTCATTTGTGTAAATGTACCACATTTTCGGTATCTATTCCTCTGTTGAGGGACATCTGGATTCTTTCCAGCTTCTGGCTATTATAAATAAGGCTGCTTTGAACATAGTGGAGCATGTGTCCTTATTACATGTTGGAGTATCTTCTGGGTATATGCTCAGGAGTGGTACAGCTGGGTCTTCCGGAAGTACTATGTCCAATTTTCTGAGGAACCACCAAACTGAGGAAAGGGAAAGAGATAAAAATGGGTGAGAGAGAGAGAGAGAGAGAGAGAGAGAGAGAGAGAGAGAGAGAGAGAGAGTCTTGTGAATAAAGTAGGATGACTTTTAAGAGTGAGCACAGGGCCATCAAGATGGCTTGGTAGTTAGAGATGCTTACTGCCAAGACTAACATCCTGAGTTCTATCCTTGGAATATGTATGGTAAAAGGAAAGAACTAACTCCCACAAACGGTCCTCTGACCTCTATTCCTCCACACTCAACACACTAATAAATGTAAAAAAGAAAAAAGTCACTTGTTTTGTTGTGTCACTGCATTACCCACTGTTGAAAGCCTTCAAGGCTTTGGTGATGGTGGTGATGACAATGGTTGTGACCATTGGCCATGGCAATGGTGGTGGTGATAGTGATGGTGATGGGAGTGATGCTGGTCATGTGGTGACGATGGTGTTGATGATGGTGAGGAGGATGGAGTGGTGGTGAGGAGGATGGAGTGGTGGTGGTAATGGCAGTGATGGTGATGATGGTGATGGAGTGATGGTGGTCATGGCAGTGATGGTGATGATGGTGATGGAGTGATGGTGGTCATG
>NC_034590.1:99176819-99183756 GCF_900095145.1 Mus pahari | reverse complement strand
GGTGGTCATGGCAGTTATGGTGATGATGGTGATGATGGTGATGGAGTTATGGTGGTCATGGCAGTGGTGGTGATGGTGGTGATGGAGTGATGGTGATCATGGTGGTCATGTGGTGATGATGGTGTGATGATGTTGATGAGGATGGAGTGATAGTGATCATGGCAGTGATGATGATGATGGTGATGGAGTGATGGTGGTCATGGCAGTGATGGTGATGAAGGTGATGGAAGTAATGGTGGTCATGTGGTGATGATGGTGGTAGGGATGGTGGTGAGGATGGAGTGATGGTGGTCACGGCAGTGGTAGTGATGATGGTGGTGGTGGTGGTCATAACAGCACTGATTTCCCAAACAATTCTCCAAGCACTTTACATTTAGAGATCAAATCAGCTCCAGTCTCCAATCTCTCCTTCCTGCAGATGAGGCACCAAGGCATAGATCAGTAAATAAGTTTACAAAGTACATAATTCCAGAGTGTAGAAGCTGACCATTGGCTCAGATGTTCTGACTCCTATGTTGACTCATGACTGGACCTTGAAGCGGCCCTTCTATTGAACTCATGGCCTTCAGCTGGTGCCAGTGAGAACACCAGATGATTTCCAATGGGGCCTGTAGACAGATGTGCAGGGCTCAGGGTCAAACAACAATCCCATGGAAACAGAATATGGAAGTGATTAATGGGGGAAAAAAACCCAAAACATTCAACCTCCCCATTACCAGGAACGCACAGTGCCCAGCAAGCAGGCTGGTACTTCTATCAGCTATGGCTAGGGAAGAAACAATTTTATTATACTTTAAAATAGACACTTCCTTCCATGGGCTGGATGGCTTAAATTCACCCCAGAAGCTGACATAGGCCTTGTCCTTATCAAAATGCTAGTATTCCCTGTATGCATCAGAGACAGCGCAAGCACACTCAGATTCGAATGGAGTACTTCTTAAAACATGTGTGAGTTATTTTAAAATACATGTTGTGGAACACAAACATACACAGATTTCCAGGAAACATTGAAAATAGGTATCAAAGACAGCTTGGCCCAGAAGCTACATGGAGTAATGTGACCTAAAGTGGTTTGGTATTTTTGTACAAATAGCCAAACATCTTAGGGGAAATACCTAGATTCCCTTCTACTTGTACCACCAAACAAAATGGCCTATGAAACAAAGAGATTTGTACCTGGGGGAAAAAAATTCCAAATTACTAGAAGAAAATATAAGTGAATAATCTGGGTGGCAACAACCTTTATAAGTTTGACACAGCCTCCACCTTGCCCATTTCAAAAAAAAAAATGGCAGAAAAAATAAACCAGATATTCCAAGTTTCAGGATAGGGTAAGATGGATAATGAATCACTTGCAGCTAACTCCAGCTCACTCCCATGTCTCATGCCATATATACTGTAAGATCATAGTGAACTGTAATATCCTGAATAGTAACCTTTAAGACTGAAACTACTGGACTCTTAAAGTAACGCAAATTGTTCAGATTGGTATAGGGCAAGGTGGAAATTCACAGAGAACCTAGGCTTGGCTACTTACTGAAGAGGCAGAGTAGGAGGATGGTGGGAACCCGGGAGCCAATGAAGTGCCGAAGAGAAGTGGTCTCTGAGGCTACTGCATGTGTACCCTTCACTGTGCATGTGTGCCCTTCACTGTGTATGTGTGCCCTTCACTGAGCCTTCAAGCATTTACATCCAATCAAGAAGAAAATATAAACATGGGTGCAGAGAAGCAAAACATTAGATGACTACTGTGCTCAGCCAAAGGAGGAATAATGATGGGGGACTAAACTCCCATACTTTCTTGGTCTCCTTCCCAAGATCTCTCTAAAATGGCTGTGATGGTATTTTATGTTTTTCTTAGTCATCAAGTCCAAACAGGAGGGGGAAGGAGCAACTGTAGCACAATCTGAAAGTTAAAGAAAAGAACGGTTGAATGATTTCACAAAGCTAACTCCCAAGGGTGCAGCCTTGGAATGTGGATTGTACAAAATGGTAGGTGTTTAAGAGATAGGTTGTCTCCTAACTCCATCACTGCACAGGAATTATACAAACAAACAAACAAACAAAAACAAAAGAATCAATTTTTGAGCTCCAGGCCTAAAGGATGGAGCTGAGATTAAGCTGCTGTGTAACCGTTTCCTATGAGATCGAGACATTCCATCTTTCAGGGAAGCTCTTTAAACAGGAAAGTAAACAAGTGAAAATAGGTTTAGGAAGTACCTAAAACTGACCAGATTCACTCTGCTCCTACCTGCCAGAGCAAGCAATAAAAGCTGTGGAGACTTTGAGACCAGACCAGCTGGCTGGGAGAAACAGAAGTAGAGCTACATGGCAGAGGTTTAGACCAGAGTCTCTTAGAAAGGACACACTCCAACCTATTGAGCAGCCTCCCAGCTGAACAGTGTACTCCAGGTTCCCAGCTTTTGTGAGCTGTCACCCATGCTGGCATGGGCTTTGATGATATGGCTGTCTTTGAGTCTGCTGCAAACAACTCCTCACCTATATTTGTATAATTAACCTCAGTAAAATCTGTCATTCACCAAGTTGTACTTGAGTAGAATCCATACTTTGGTCTGCTATTCATATCTGGGGTGAATAGATGTGTGTTTAGTGTCTCCTCTGGAAAAGTTTTGTCATACAGTATATGTTCAGTCAGGAAGAGTTACATTTACCTAGTTGAATTACCTAGTATGATTGACTAATTGATCATTCCAAGAACTATGGGGCAAAGAACTGTAAGTGTTGCAGTTCTGAGGGGAAAGGTATCCTGGCAATCTGGAGTTCAGGAACACCACAAAGTAACACTACCCAGCAACCTCACATAGGAGATGTAATGGGAAAGACACAAGAGGGTGACTTCCTCTGCTTGGGAGAGAAGCAGCAAAGAACTGGGCAGGCTTTCATATAAAGTTTCCTATGGAGCAGAGCTTTCCAGAGTAGAGATTTCCAGTGTGGGTATTGGTGAGATTTCAAATTGTGAGCTTGGGGTGAGCTCATGGATTAGTGGATTTTCTAGCTCAGAGAATTGTGTATTTTTTAATCAATCAATCAATCAATTATCAATCAATCAAATCTCATATATTACATCCGACTACAGTTTCCCCTCCCTCCTTTCCTCCCAGTGCCCCACCACCTCTCCTCTCCTCCAGATTCACTCCTCCTCTGCTTCACTTCAAAAAGGAGCAGGCCTTTCAGGGATATCAACCAAACATGACAATAAGTCTGGGCACATACCCTCATGTCAAGGCTAGACAATGAAGCAACCTAGTAGAAGGAGAAGGGTCCCCCAAACAGGTAAAAGAGTCAGACATCCTGAGCTCCCACTGTTAAAGAGTCCCACAAGAACACCAAGCTACATAAACATAACATATATGCAGAGAACCCAGGTCAGACCTATACAGGTTCCTAGATTATCATCTCAGTCTTCGTGAACTCCCATGAGCCCTGGTTAGTTGATTCTGCAGGCAGATTCTTGTGCAGTCCTTGACCCCTCTGGATCCTACAGTCTTTCCTCCCCCTCTGCAGTTGAATTCCCTGAACTCTAACTGATATTTGGCTGTGGCTCTTTGAATCTGCTCCCATCAGTTGCTGTTGGATGAAGCCTCTTTGGTGACATGTATGCTAGGCTCTGATCTGCTAGTATTGCAGATATCATTAGGAATTAATCATTTCATTGACTTTTTTCTTCTTTTTTGGCAGTCATGTTTGGTTCTATCTTAGGTCTCTGGGATGTCCAGCTTCTGGTTCCCGACCTTCCAGGCAGTGTCAGGCATGGGCTTTCTCTCCTGGCATGGGTCTCAAGTTGGACGAGTCATTGTCTGGCCACTCCCAAAAGTTCTGTGCCACCTTTACCCAGCACATCTTACAGGCAGGACAAATTGTAAATCGAAGGTTTTGTGGCTGAGTTGGTGTCCCAGTCCCTCCACTGGAAGTCTTACCTGGTTATAGAAGATGGTTGGTTCAGGTTCTGTACCCCCCGTTAGTAAGAGCCCTCACTAGGTTCACCCCTTTGGATCCCTTGGATTCCAGAGAGTTTCCACTGCATCAGGTTTCTACCTCACCCCGAAATGGCCCAATTCAAGTTATACCTCTCAATTCTCTCTCTCTCTCTCTCTCTCTCTCTCTCTCTCTCTCTCTCTCTCTCTCTCTCTCTCTCTCTCTCTCTCTCTCTCTCTCTCTCTCTCTCTCTCTCTCTCTCTCTCTCTCTCTCTCTCTCTCTCTCTCTCTCCCCCCGTCTTCATCCAACACCTCCCCCATCCGATCCCCCCTGTTCTCATCTCTACACTCCCTGCTCCCAGTCCACCCATGAATCTATTCTACTTCTCCTTCCCATGTGTCCTCCTTTGAACCCTTCTTGTTACTTAGCCTCTCTGGGTGTGTGGATTGTAGCATGATTGTTCTTACTTTATAGCTAATATACACTTATGAGTACACAGCATATTTGTCTTTCTGGGTCTGGGTTACCTAATTCAGGATAATTTTTTTTTCTAATTCCATCCATTTGCCCACAAATTTCACAGTCATTTCTTTAAACAGCTGAGTAATATTCCATCATATAAATGTACCACATTTTCTTTATCCATTCTTCAGATGAGGAATATATAAGATGTTTCCAGATTCTGGCTATTATTAACAAAACTGCTATGAACATAAATGAGCAAGTGTCCTTGTGATAGGATAGAATGTCCTTTGAGTATATGCCCAAGAGTGGTATAGCTGGGTCTTGAGGTAGATCAATTCCCAGTTTTCTGAGAAACTGCTATATTGATTTTTCAAAGTGGCTATAAAAGTTTGCACTCCCACCAGCAATGGGGGAGTGTTCTATTCCCCTTCCTCCGCATCTTTGCCAGCAAGTGCTGTCACTTGTGTTTTTGACTTTAGCTATTCTGACAAGTGTAAGATGGCATCTTAACCCTGTTCATGGCGGCGGGGTTTAAGTCCTGAAACTGAACTCTGACTTTTTATCCTACACGTACCTCATCTTCCAGTAAGGGTACTAATGATCCTTTTCCATGGACAGGTATCAAGATAAAAAGCATCTCTGAAAGAAGCTATAATTCCGATCACACGCTCGGGTTCAAGTTTGAGTGAACTGAACTGCCAAGCCACTTTTTGGAGGATTTTAAAAATTATAATTCTTTGACATTTCCATACATGTTTGTATTACTTCCTTGCTGCTGTGATAAAATACCCTGATAAAAGGAACCAAAAGGAGAAATAGTTTATTTCAGCTCACAGTTCCCTGCGTACAGCTCATTGTGGTGAAGATGTCTCCCTGGCAGAAGCCTGTGGCAGCCCATCACATTACATCGATAGGCAGGAAGCAGAGAGCACCCAGAGCTGGTACTTAGCTGGCTTCCTCTGTTTTATAATGTCTCCGACTCAAGATCAGAGAAGGTTGCCATCCACATTTAAGGTGGCTCTTCCCATCTTGATTAATCTAGGAAATCCCTCACAGGAATGCCTGGAAGCTTCTCTTCTGGGTGATTCTGGATTCTGTTAAGTTTGCAGTGTTAATCATAGCCATGTATATAATGGACTTTGGACATTTCCTTGTCCTGAGAACATTGACCCAGGTGTTGGATGCTGAGCATAGCTCTCAGGCCCCCATATGCTCCTAGCTTAGTTAGAGACCTGGCCATGGAGCCAAGGAGTACTGGCCTGTTGGTTTAGTGAGGACACTCTAGCACTGGGCAGGAGCCTTCCTTTCCCTCCACAGAGTTCCATCTTGGTGAAAGCAGCTGCAGAATTTACATGCTGAGATTCTGTCTTTGCCTCTGCCCTAGAAGCCAGAGTGAGTCTGGCCACGCCTGTGCTGTGCTGTGCTGTTCTGTTGGGACTTGTCTCTCCCTTCCCACACTACTGCTGAGCATCTTGCTGAATGCACATGGTTTAGGGAACGAGCGCCTGAGGACAGGTGTAGCAGAAGGCTCTCACATCAGTGATACCGCCTGGTGACTGCCACGGAAGCCTTGAAACCAGGCTTACCCTCATCCAATCCCAACATTGTCCTTCTCAAGTCACTAATCCTTAAGCAAATTGTCCAAGCTCTCAGCACCTCTACAAAGTTTGGGAAATAGTAGAGTTTGTTGCATAGAAGGATAAGTGTGACATTTTTATAATACTGACCCTACAATAAGCCAGTATCAAGGCACAGTGAATGTCTTCTTAAAATAATCAAAACCAAAATCTTAAGGCATGGAATTAAACCAGAACCACTTTGTGTGTGGGGGGGTGTGTGTGGGAGAGAGAGAGAGAGAGACAGACAGACAGACAGACAGACAGACAGACAGACAGAGACAGACAGACAGAGACAGACAGAGGCAGAGATATACACAGAGAGGGAGAGGCTTTTCAGTTGGTCTTCTCTGGTGCCTAATGATTTTAGGAAACTTCTACATTTTTTTGGCTATTTGCACACCCTCTGTAAACTGTCTGTTCCAGCAATAGATTATTTGTCTTTTAATTCCCAAAGTATAATAGTTGTTTAAATATTTTGGACATAAGTTCTTCATCAGAGATTTAGAGTGAATATATTCTTGTAGGATGAATCTTGTATCTTTATTTTTAACTGATTTTTTTTTTAAAGAGTAGGAGTCTTTGGTTTTGCTGGGAAATGGATTGTGTTGGTCTGTTTACTATTACTATTTTAAAAGTACTTGGGAATGGCCTTTGTCACAGGACAGAGGTTCATTCTGCCCCTGGTTTGGGAGGTTGGGAAGCCTGTGAACCTGGTGCTGGTCTAAGCTCAGACTCTGGGAGGCTTTCAGACAGCATGATACGGATTACAGCATGACACAGATCACAGCATGACACAGATTACAGTATGACACAGATTACAGCATGACACAGATCACAGCATGACACAGATCACAGCATGACACAGATTACAGCATGACACAGATCACAGCATGACACAGATTACAGCATGACACAG
>NC_034590.1:99139423-99176574 GCF_900095145.1 Mus pahari | reverse complement strand
ACAGCATGACACAGATTACAGCATGACACAGGTCACAGCATGACACAGATTACAGCATGACACGGATTACAGCATGACACAGGTCACAGCATGACAGAGATTACAGCATGACATGGATTACAGCATGACACAGATTACAGCATGACACGGATTACAGCATGACATGGATTACAGCATGACACGGATTACAGCATGACACGGATTACAGTATGACACGGATTACACCATGACACAGATTACAGCATGACACGGATTACAGCATGACACAGATTACAGCATGACACAGATTACAGCATGACACGGATTACAGCATGACACGTAGGAGGCCCTTGCAAGGCCAGACAGAGCTAGCATGCCCGCTCAGCCCTCCCTTCAGCCACCAATGCCGATACAGAAGCCCTGTCCTCACCATCTCATCTAAACCAAATTACTCCCCTGGGACCTACCTCAGAACACCTGCAACAAATTAAGATGATAACTAAACTCCCGACATGCAAAGTCTTAGGAGACGATCTTCCCAAAGACAGCATTGGGTAATCTTTTTTTCCTTCGTCTAATGGCTTTCTGTGTATCAACTCATCCAGTTCTCACAAGTCTTTGAGATAAATAAATTAATATCCTTGTGTACAGGGAAACTCAGCTCCTGGGAGTTTAATTCACTTTTAAAAATCATTTAACTATGAAGCAAGGGAGCTAGGATTTCAGCCACCGTGTCCTGACTTCGCATCTTCTTCATTCATTTCAGATACACTTGATCTGTTCTTTTACATTTCAAACCTGAGGCGAGCCTGTTTGTCTCCTCCAGGCTCTACGGTGCCAGTGACACACACATACTTAAAGCAGAGGAAGTGAAACCACATCACTAAGGATGCCTTCCATCCCTCCCTTTCCTGTAGATTCTCCTTGTGCTCCCTCTGTTGTGCATTTAATTACTTATGTGTTTTAATTAGCAGGTACACTACTGGGTCTTGTTGTGGCATTTTCTAACAAAATTTGTTTTTGTTGCTTTTCTTTCCCTGTTTCTCCCCAATCGCTGACATCCCCATATCCTTCTACCCCAATGTCCTCCATCCAACTTCTATGCCACCTGTGTTCTGTTATCTGCATTTGCCTCCCTCTCCCTGCCCCCTGTCTAGTTTCCACCCTTGTGTGTCTGACTATCTTGATTACAGATATATAAACTAGGATGCACAGATAAAAGGGAACATATAATTTTTGTCTTTCTGAACCTGGATCACCTTGTGAAATATCTCCTGTTTCCTTTTAAGTGGGCTTTTGGTGTCCTGTTTAAGAAATTGACATTTCCACTAAGGCTGACAAGAGTTTATTTGATTCTTAAACCTATAGCATCTTGCTTTAGCCTTTACATCTATTGTCCAATACTATGATTTTTGCAGTATCGGCGTGTGAGACCTGAGAATTGTAATTCTTATTGTTGTTTTCTTTATGGATTTCTAGTCATCATCCCACAGTCATTTATCAATGTCTAAACCTTTACCCTTTGAAGAACTTTAGTGTCCTCATCAAAAATGATCTGACTCTTTCATGTGTAGATCAACGTCAAGAGTAGTCTCTCTCATTGCCTCTGTGCCTATTTCTGCACTGTATTAATTCCTGTGGCTAAACAGGAAGTTTGAACATAGTATCATCAATATCCTCAAAGATACAAATAGGTCTCAAGTCCATGGATGAAAATCAAAAAATCTAAAGAGGAATATTTAGAGAATGGAAAGAACTTTCACTAGTCACACGCATGCATGTATGTGCAGATATTCACACACACATGTACATGTAGGTATGCAAACACACATGCATATGTATGCATATATGCACACGAAGACATGAACAGACAGAAACACACAAACACATACACATATGGGGGAGGTAGTTGGAACCAGAAAAAAAGACTGGGGTTCTGGCGTAAGAAAGTATCCCAGAACACAAGGCCAGAAGATTGAAAATAAAGAGAGAAGAGGTTGTGAGGTAGTTGTTTAGGAGATTAGAGTTCAGGACAAAGTTCAGCATTGAATGTGCAAAGAAAATAGAAGCAAAGCAAACATTGACAAAGCAATTCAAGAACATGTTTGGTTGTTTGTTTTTAACAATGCATTAAGATTTCTACACCATCCTGCTCAAGCAAGTTCCCAGAATAGTGGATAAAGCAGATCCAGTCATATCCCTGTGGAGATCAGAATACTGAGTGGTGAAGAGAAGGTTCTACAAGCTGTCAGAGGATCGTGGGAAGGCTCCTAATAACAGTTCTGGAATCAGAGTGGCCTCTGTGTCCCTAGGAGTAACAGAAGGACAGCCCAGCAGCATTTTCAAAATGCTAAAGAAAAGTTATTTTCATCCTAAAACTCTGTAAGCATCAAAGATGTCAGATGCCTATGACCATGGGAAAGCTGGGAGATGACTTAGCAGCCAAAGGCTTGCTGCACCAGCATGAAGGACCTGAGTTTGAATTCCCTGTGCAAAGCTGGATAGGATAGCACGTGTCTGCAATCCCAGCAGTCTGTGGCAAGAGAGGAGAATCCCAGAAGCTCCCAGGCCACTGGCCTGGTGTATGCCATAGCAAACAGGAACCTTGTTTCAAAGTGGAGTGAGAGAGTCAGTGTGTGAGATTGTTCTCTGACTTCCATAGGCAAAGAGTGGCATACATGAGTCTCTGAAGATCTGTGGATTCCTCCAATACCAGCTTATCCTGTATACGTTCTGTGGTGAATATAGAAAATCACATCACAAAAGTGAGGAAGGCACAGCATATTAGGAGCAGGATCCACTATAAGAAAGAGACACAGCAGTTGAAGGGAGGCCTTAAGATGGTCCCTGTGATACAGGGGTGGAGGATAGCTGGTCTTCCCTGGCGTGGATCAGAAACTCCAGGGGGAAATGTCTTCAAACTGGAATTGACAAAACAGTCAATGGATCCATACACAGGAGATCTTTGTACCATCTATAGGAAGTCTGCAGTTTAACTAGCAATGACTTCTGAGGAGGGGGAGGGAGAGAGAAGGAAGAAGAGAGTGAGGTGGAGAAAAGTAGGTAAATAGAGAGGAAGGGAGGGAAGGAGAAACTGAGGGAAGGATGGAAACTAAAAGGAAATATATAAATACTGTAAAAAGTTCCCTGAAATGACAGTGCTTATAGGACATTATGTGGACCAGTTGTGAATAACAACAGCACTATGCATCTAGCTAAATAAATTCAAATATATATATATATATATATATATATATATATATATATATATATATAATAGTTCCAAGAAAGAGCAGCGGACAAGGCATGATTATGTTTGTGTGTGCACTGTGGAATGGGTTTGCAGGTAGGATAGAAAGAAAGATTAAGCCTTTATTTTATGAAGTGAATTATTTTTTTGTAGTGCTTGTTATAGAGGAGAAGATGCTAGTACCTCTGTGATTGACCCTCTTTACCCAAAGATTCTACATATTTGGATTCAAACAACTTTTAAATTGTTTGAAAATATTATGGAAAAAATTGTATCTATGTTCAAGATATCAGACATCTTTGCCTAAGCAGTGTAGTAGATGGCCATTTATACACTGTATTAGGTATCATAAGTAGCCAAAGGTTTATACTTTGAAGTATAAAGATTATGCACAGATTACAAGGATTTGAGTATCTGATGATTTTGGTGTCTGTGGATGGCCCTTAAGCAACCCCCCCCACACACACACACACAGCAAGGGCTAACTATATGGTTATATAGTAAAAGCTCAAGGGCCATCTCAAGTCCTTGTCCTGATCAGGAGCCTAAAGGTGGAGCACCAAACACTGCTCTCTGTGTTCAGCAAGCCTTCTGGTCCCACTCTTCCATGCTCTTCCATGCTGGAACTTTTGATTAAGTTGAAACTAGAAGAAGGAGACAAAAGCAGGGTCTAGGGATTCCATCCAAGAACCCCAGCTACTCAAGAGGCTGAGGCAAGGGATCGAAAGTCCAAGGCTTGGCTGGCTTACTGAGTAAATTCAAGGCCAGCCTGGGCATCTAAGTGAGACCTTGTCTTAAAGGTTTAAAAAAAAAGTTAAGGGCTTGGGCTATATCTCTATGATAGAATACCAGCCTGCTGTGTGTAAAGGTCAGTCCTCAGAACCAAATAAGAGGAGCTATGGGGGACAGGACACACTGTTTTCTGGACATGGCATAACCACACAGTCATGAACATGTACAAACTATGACATATCAGCTCAAGATTGGGATCCTTCAACATTCCACTGTGGACAGAGAAGGGGCTCGTAAGACTCCACCCCTTCCTGAGACACTAGGGGAGTTAATGGCTTCAGGGAGTTAAAGGGGATAATGGAGTCATTTTCTGCAGTGATGTAGCCACTGAGAAGTTGTTTATGCTCCAGTAAACAGCCTCTCTCCCATGTTCCTGCAGCAACCCTAGTGAAACCTAGTGGGTTATAAGGAAACGCACAGGGATGTAATGGCTGGGAAAAAGGGTTATAAGGAAGCGCACATGGATGTAATGGCTGGAAAGAAGGGTTATAAGGAAGCGCACACGGATGTAATGGCTGGGAAGAAGGGTTATAAGGAAGCGCACACGGATGTAATGGCTGGGAAGAAGAGTTATAAGGAAACGCACACGGATGTAATGGCTGGGAAGAAGGGTTATAAGGAAGTGCACATGGATGAAGGGGGAGACTGGCTGGGAAGAAGGGAAGGGGGACAGGAGGGCAATGGGGGAAACTTAATATGATTGTAATATGTTGTATAAATATATGAAAATTTTAAAAAATAAAACATAAAGAGGCTCCAGACGGAGATGAGAAGACACTGGTGAGTAGCAGCTGGCCGTGGATACAGTTTGCTTTTCCGATAGCATCCCTGTCACCAGAGGCATGGTGCAGTCCATAGGAAGAGCATCAATGGGCCAGATGTAAAATACAATCCATGACCAAGCAACAATAGCATGTGAGGAAAATGCACACCAGGGAAAAGAAACCACGAACTCCACAGCACACGCATAAGCCATAAACCGAAAGATCTAGCCTTAGCATGTTAACTTAATAGGACAAACAGAAGAAACATTAAAACGGTAACCTTCCAAGGATTAAGACAGTGTATCACATCTATAAAACAAGAGCACACTGCTGTAATAAATAAAACAGCTGGGCCCCTTGGGAGTTGAACCACGATGATCACAATTTAAAGGTTCAGTTTACTCATAAAACTGAGCTGGGGGCTGGAGAGATGGCTCAGCGGTTAAGAGCACTGACTGTTCTTCCGAAGGTCCTGAGTTCAAATCCCAGCAACCACATGGTGGCTTACGACCATCTGTAATGACATCTCATGCCCTCTACTGGTGTGTCTGAAGACAGCTACAGTGTACTTACATATAAATAATAAATAAATTTAAAAAAAAACTGAGCTGGTAAAGGATCAAACTAAATAGCTTCTTTTCTTTTCTTCTAGAACATAGTTCAAAGGGACAAAAAGAAATTGTGAGAAAAAAAAGTCCTAAGGATAGAGCACAAGGGCTCAGCCTCGTTCTAATTAGAGATCTATAAAAGAGAAGACAAAGAAATCAAGAGGCAAGGTGATCCCACTTTAAATTCCCCAGAGCTCAAGAAAGATATTGACTTTCTGACTGAAAGAATCTTTTGTGTCCTGCTTATGATGTGGCTTCTCTGGAGATTAAAAAGACATAAAAGAAACCCACTCAGACTCTTGAATTGGACCTACACTTACCCCATGTCTCCATCTGTATCAGTTACAAATACCAGCATCACTTACGAGTGTCCTTGTCAATCTCCTATCAGCTGGACATCCCATAATTCCTTCCCGTGTGGAACGATGGATGGCTACCATTTGCCACTTGTGGCTTTGTCCCTTTAGTTACCAGTGTTGAAGGAACAGCAGCCGGCCATCTGCTCTCCTCTCTAGTCTGAGGAGTGAGCACACCTGACTCTTAGGGGTGTCTGCTCTCCTCTCTAGTCTGAGGAGTGAGCACACCTGACTCTTAGGGGTGTTGTGTGATTGTCAGGTGTTCTCATAATGACGTGCATTACAGGAAGTTACGAGCACCCACCTCATAACTTGATGGGGCCAATAGTAAGAATATGTTTGTGCATGTGGGTGCACATGTATCTGTGAAAAGCAAGGTTACAGTATGGACTTTGTAAACAGATTTCAAAGTGTAAACCATATAGACAACACCTAATCAGAGGCCAAATCATGCTTACTACAAGAACATGCATATTTGTTCTGGCAGGAGGGCGGTCACAAAAATAGTCACTTCTGCTGATCATGGTATTTTAATTTTATTCTGTCTGTGTGTGTGATGTGTGTGTTGTGTGTGCATAGGTATATGTTCCTGAGTGTGAGCCTGTGCTAACCGAGGCACACATGTGAAAAATCAGAGGAGGACAAACTCTGAGATCAGTACTCTTGTTCCTCCTTCTTTGAGACAGGGTCTCTCCTGTATACCCCTGAGCTACCCGGCCAAAGAGTTCCTGGAGCTTCCCCTGTTTCTACCTCCTGCCTCTCTGTATGAGAGCTGGGATTTCAGATATTTCAAGCACTTTACCAGCTGAGCCGTCTTCTCAGCCTCAGACCCTGACATTTAAAGATACCTTTTGTTGTTAAAGTCAGGTCCAAGTACCAATGATAGTAACAGCTTCTTTGGATAGAATATGTGCTTACTCAAAGCACCAGGCATCGACAGAGGTGTAAAGCTGTCAAACCACACTGTCTTTACTGAGCATAGTGACAGTCTTCTCCCTTATTCCAATCTAGATGTTTATTAAACACCTGACATGTGTCAACATGATGCCTGTCGAGGGGCAAGCATGGCACCTAGGACATTTGAACACAAAGAACGTCAGAGACCACCTCTTCTGAGTTCTAAACCTTGAAGCTGACTGTTCACGAAGGCCCTGCAGAAGATTTTACTCTCACTGGTGGCAAAGAACAAACAAAACTCCAGAGCCAGAGACCATGAGCTGGCATAGTGGGTAGGGGCACTGGATGCCAAGCCTGTGACCTAGATTCAATCCTTGCCACACAGTGGAATGAGAGAACTGGATCCCATAAACTTTCCTCTGGCTTCCATATTTGTTGTAGCACAACACACACACACACATACAAAGTATTTTAAAAATCTAAAAAATAAAACCAGCAACCCAAAACTAGGGAAATTAATATTCTCACACATGTGATGCATGGTTTATTTCCTTACGTTTATTCTACTCTGGCCTTTAGCAAGCACTCTAGGTAAAAAGCTGATATCAAAAACAAAAAGGTGGGAGAAGCTTGTCCTTGGTGCCTTGTATGGTCTCAGCTCCTTGTGAGGTCACTGAATAAATGCTGGGTACACAGCTGGTTCTTTTATTAGACTGGCCGGAATCCAGAACCACGCTGGAAGGAGGGATCTAAAGAAGGAAGTCTTTGATGAAATAGGCACTTGTTTGTGCCCAAATGTGTTAAGAGGCAAGAAATACAAGACTCTTGAATCAGGTTCTAAAGGAGGATACAAATTCTATGGATACATTCATCTGTCTATCCTCTGCCTACTCTCATTTAAATATCTCCATTTCTCTCTCTCTCTCTCTCTATATATATATATATATATATAAAATTATATATTCTCTTGAATTCTTCTCTATCTCTCTATGTGTATGTATGTATGTATGTATGTATGTATGTATGTATCTGGCTTTCTGTTTGTCTGTCTCTTGCCTATCTGCATACCTATTATCTGTCTCTCTAGTTATCTATCATCTATCTCTATCATCTATCTATCTCTGTCTCTTGCATATCTGCATAGCTATTATCTGTCGATCTAATTATCTATCTATATCTCTCTATCGCCTATTCCTCGTCTATCTAAGAGGTTAGATATTTTATCAGCTACTTTCCCTCAATTATCTTCCTGCCTCATCTCTCTCCTGCTTTGCTTGAGTATGCTCCATGAAGATGCACCTCCCTAAACCCATACAGTGATAGGTCCTTGATGTCTTCTCCACATCCTTTATGAGAAACTCTTGCTTTTTGTTTCTTAGAAAATTGGGACCTCTGATGTAGTTGGGTCCTTGATATTTTAATTCTTTTGTGAGATACAGAGAAAAGATTGTGACATGTCTGGGCACCTGAGGAGGGGAAGCTTCTGATTGACAGGGGAGAATCTTGTCAGCTGATGTGATGTCTGCCTTGCATAGGACAATGTGCCTTCTTGGTTTGTTTTTACTCATTTGCCTGGACTGTTTTCTTCCAGCCAGAGCACTCTGCTGCTATCCTCCAGGGTTGCCTTGTAAATCTTCACTTCCACTTACAATCTTATGGCTTTCTGTATCCAGCCTCACTGATGTATTCCTGGTCCTAACCCTCCACAGACCCTTACATCTTTCATCTCCTGTGCATGTTGATCCCTTAGACTGGAACATCCTTCCAGATTCTATTTCTGGATGTGATTTTTCCTGACCCTTCACCTGGGCTTGGTGCTTCCTCACAGATGATACACAACACTGCATTCCAATTAGTCCCTGGATTGGAGCATCTTAAAGTCAATGGCTGCTTTATCATTTCCTGTCTTCAGTACTGCCATAGATGTAGCTCAATGAATAATGTAAATTTTTCTTACTTCAGGTAGCCTTTAATTTTAAAATTCAGAGGTGTCTCTTTCCTAGTATTGCCAATCTCTCAGAGTTTCTCTAATCTCTTACCATCAGAGCAAAGAGAGAAATGTCGTCTCACTACACTCTACCTCATTTTAGATTTTTTTGTTATTATTATATTTTACTTTTTATTCAATGATATCAGGACCATGGAAATCATTAGAGAATATGAAACCAGGATGAAAGAATGTTCAATTATGTATTTAACTAGATTCTGTTTCTCTTATGCATATACTTCAACCTTGATAGCTGTTACTGATCTCTAATTTAGAATTTCTGTTGCTATTCTAATGCATTCACTTTTTGAAGAAATGAGGGATAGAATCAATGCCCATGGGATGTCTGAGATTACCTGCTTCATCATCTTCCTTTACAAAGAAACTGGGAAAGAGTTCAATAAAGAATTATTGGACCAAAATTAATTGAAAGAGATGGGGAGGACACTTTATACCCATCCAAGAAAAACTTCACAAAGATGATCTTTTAATTCTTAACATCTATGCCCCATATGTAAGGGCAGCCATGTTTATGGAAGAAATAATCCTACTAAATCTTAAAGCGCACATTGACCCTCGCATCTTCATAGTGGAAAACTTCAGTACTGAGCTCTCCCCAATGGACAGGTCATCTAAACAAAAACTAGACAGAGAAATACTGGAGCTAACAGGCATTATGAACCAAATGATGCCAACAGATATCTACATAACGCCTTACCAAAACATAAAAGAATACAACGTCTTCTCAGCACATCACAGAACTGACCTCACACATCAAGTCTCAACAGATACAAGAAAATTGTAATAGCTACATGAATCCTATCAGACCACTATGGATTAAAGCTGGATTTCAACAACAACAACTGAAAGCTACAAACTTGTGGAAACTGCAACTCTCTACTGAATGACTGCTGGGTCAAGGCAGAAATTACTAAAGAAATTAAAGACTCCACACAATTCAATGAAAATGAATGAACAACATACCCAAACTTACAGGGAACAATGAAAGTGGTCATAAGAATAAACTTCATAGCACTAAGTACCTACACATAAAGAAATTGGAGATGTTTCATACTAACAACAGCACATGTGGAATTTCTAGAACAAAAAGAAGCAAGCTCATCCAAGAGGAGTAGAAGGAAGTAAGTAATCAAACTAAGGACTTAAATCAATAAAATAGAAACAGAGAATAATACAAAGAATGAATGAAACAAAGAGTTGGTCCTTTGAGAAAATCAACAAGATAAGCAAACCCTTATCCATATTAACTAAAATACAGAGGGAGAGAGAGAGAGAGAGAGAGAGAGAGAGAGAGAGAGAGAGAGAGAGAGAGAATCCAAATCAACAAATCAGAAAAAAGGGGGAATCATAACAACAAATATTGGAAGACATCCAAAGAATCATTAGGTCATACTTTAAAAAACTGTACTCCACAAAATTGGAAAATATAACAGAAATGAATAGTTTTCTTGCAAGATACTACTTAACAAAGTTAAATCAAGATTAACTAAAGAATTTATATAGGCCTATAACCTTTAAGGAAATAGAAGCAGTCGTTAAATGCTTCTCAACCAACCAACCAAACAAAAACTAAAACAAACAAAACAAAAACAACCAACAACCCTAGGGCTAAATGGTTTTAGTGCAGAATTCTACCAGACTTTCAAAGAAGAGCTAACATCAATACTCCTCAAATTATTTTACAAAATAGAAACAGAAGAGACATTACCAAGTTCATTTTATGAGGCCACAGTCACCCTGATACCCATACCACACAAAGATTCAATAAAGAAAGAGAATTATAGACCAATTTCATAAACATAGGTTCAAATACACTCAATAAAATACTTGCAAACTGAATCCCAGAACACATCAAAAAGATCATCTACCATGATCAGGTAGGCTTCATCCCAGAGCTGCAGGGATGGTTCAACATATGAAAATCTGTTGATTAAATCCACCATATAATCAAACTGAAGGAAAAAAATACATGATGATCATTTCATTACATGCTGAAGATAAAATCTAAGACCCCTTCATGATAAAAGTTGTGGAGAGATTAGGGATAAAAGGGACATACATAAACAATTAAAGGCAGTTTTCAGAAAGCCTGTAGCCAACATCAAATTAAATGGATAGAAACTCAAAGCTATTTCACTAATATCAAGAACAAGACAAGGCTATCCACTCCTGCCATGTCTATTCAATATAGTACATGAAGTTCTAACTAGAGCATTAAGACAACTGGAGGAGATAAAAGAGATACAAATTGTAAAGAAAGAAGTAAAAATATGTTATTTGCAGATGATATGATAATATACATAGATGACTCCAAAATTTCTACCAGGGAACTCCTACAGCTGATGAACACCTTCGATAAAGTGATTGGATACAAGATTGTAGCCTCCTATATATACACAAATGACAAGCACAGCTTGAAAGAAATCAGGGGAACAACACCCTTTCATAATAGCCACAAATAATGTAAAATATTTTGGGATGGCTCTAACCAAGCAAGTGAAAGACTTGTATAACAAAATCTTCATGTCTTTGAAGAAAGAAACTGAAGAAGTTATCAGAAGATAGAAAAATCTCCCATGCCCATGGATTAGTAGGATTAACATAGTAAAAATGACCAGCTTACAAAAAGTCATCTACAGATTCAACATAATCCCCACCAAAATCCCAACACAATTCTTTACAGATATTGGAAGGGCAATAGTCAACCTCGTGTGGAAAAACAAAAAACCCAGAGTAGCTAAAACAACCCATGTAAACTAAGAGAACTTCTGGAGGCATCACTATCCCTGATTTCAAGCTGTACTATAGAGCAATAGGAATAAAAACACATGATATTGGCATTAAAACAGACAAGTTAACCAGTGGAATTAAATGGAAGACCCAGACATGAATCCACATACTTGTGGGCACCTGCTGCTTGATAAAGAAGCCAAAACTCCACAATGGAAAAATAAAAAGCATCTTCAACAAATGATGCTGGTTTAACTGAATGTCAGCATGTATAAAAATGCAATTAGATCCATATGTATCACCCTCCACAAAACTCAACTCCAAGTGGATAAAGCCCTCAACATAAAACCAGATACACTAAACCTGATACAAGAGAAAGTAGGGATAGTCTTGAACTCAATGGCTCAGGAAAACTTCATTAACAGAACACTAATAGCTCAAGCACTAAGATCAACAATTAATAAATAGGACCTCATGAAACTGAAAGCTTCTGTAAGGCAAAGGACACCATCAATAGGACAAAAGGGCAGCCCACAGAATGGGAAAAGATTTTCATCAACCCCACATCAGACAGCGAGCTAGTATCCAAAATATATATAAAGTACTCAAGAAACTAGACGTCAGCAAACCAAATAACCAAATTAAAAACTGGGGCATAGTTCTAAACAAAGAATTCACAACACAGGAATCTCAAACATCTGAGAAACACTTAAAGAAATGTTCAATGTCCTTATCCATTGAGGAACTGCAAATCAAAACTACTTTGAGATTCTAAATTACACCTGTCAGAATGTCTAGGATCAAATACACAAGTGAGGACTCTTTCTGGTGAAGATATGAAGCAAGGGGAACACTTCTTCATTGCTGGTGGAAGTGTAAACTTGTACATCCACTATGGAAATCTATATGGCAGTTCCTCAGAATGTTGTGGATCCATCTACCTCAAGACCCAGCTATCTCATTCTTGGGCATATACTCAAAGGATGTCCCATCCTACCACAAGGACACTTGATCAACCATGTTCATTTATTCATAATAGCCAGAAATTGGAAACATCCTAGATGTTCCTCAACTGAAGAATGGATAAAGACAATGTAGTACATTTACAAAATGGAGTATTTCTCAGCTGTTTATAAAAATGGCCATAAAATGTGTAGGTAAATGAGTGGAACTAGAAGAAGTCATCTTAAGTAAGGTAAGTCAGATCCAGAAAGACAAACATGCTATGTACTAATGTATAAATGAGTATTAACTGTAAAGGCTAATCATGCTACAGTCCACAGACCCAGAGAATAGATTTTACAGATGGACAGGGGTTGGTTGGCGATGGAAACAGGAGGGATCAGGTGAATATAGAGGCATGAAGGGAGAGAGAACTGGTAGAGATGACTAGAATTGGTGGAGGGGGTTGTAGAATGATGTGGAAACTTAGTAGGAACCAGTAGAAATTTCATGGAACCTAAAAGAGTGACCCTGGGGAAGACACCTAGTAATAGGGGATAAAGTGCCATCTTCTATAACCCGGTAAGGCTTCCAGCAGGTGGATTCCAACCCAGCCACAAAACCTTCAACTGACAATCTGTCCTGCCTGCCAGAGGTGCTGGGGGAATGGTGGTGCAGAACCTGTGGGAGTGGCTAACCAATGACTGGTCCAACTTGAGGCCCATGCCAAGAGAGGCAGCCCCTGCCTCACATTGCCTGGATAGCCAGGAACCAGAGGCTGGGTAGCCCAGAGATCCAGGATAGAACTAAACAGGACTGGAAAAAATTTCAATGAAATGATTCCTAATGGTATTCTGATATAATCATAGATCAATGTCTAGCCCAGTTGACAGTAGAGAGATATCATCCAGCAACTGATGGGAGTAGATACAATGACCCACAGCCAAACATGAAGTGCAGCTAGGGGAACCACACAGAAGAGGGTGGGGGGAAGGACTGTAGTAGCCAGAAGGGTCAAGAACACCACAAGAGCACAGCTCACAGAATCAACTAAGCAGGTCTCATTGGAACTCATAGAGGCTGGATCAACAATCACAGACCTTGTGTGGATCTAGAGAGGTCCGCTGCACATATGTTATGGTTGTGTTTCTAGTTGTTCTTGTGGGATGTCTAATAGTGGGAGTGTGGGGTGTCTGTGACTCTTCTGCCTGCTTTGGGGACTGGTTTCCTCCTACTGCATTGCCTAGTCCAGCCTTGATATGAGGGTTTGTGCCTGGTCTATTGTAGCTTGTTATGCCATGTTTGGTTGACATCCATCCCTAGGAGGCCTGCTCTTTTCTGAAGGGAAACAGAAGAGGAGTGGATCTATGGGAGAGAGTAGATGGAGGCGGGGGGGCTAGGAAGAGTGGAGGGAGAGGAAACTGCAGTTGTGATGTAATGTATGAGAAAAGAAAAAAATAAAAATAAAGATTTGTCAGGATTACATCGTGACAGAACTGGACCCAGGCTTCACAATGTTGTGCTTTGGGATTTATTAATCTTTTAAATAACTGTCTTTGGGGGGTTGTTGTCTCCCCATTTTTTTGTATTCATTGATTTTGCTTTTATTTTTATTACTTACTTTTTCATCATACTTTGAATTCATCTCTCTCTCTCTCTCTCTCTCTCTCTCTCTCTCTCTTCTGATTGCCTAGAGTGGAATCTTCGATTATTTATCTTAGGTTTTTCTTCTTTTTCAAAACTCCCTTCAACATAACAAATTTCTCATAGGCACTACTTTGATGCTCTGATGAGTTATATTTTCGTTTTCACTTACTTCAAAATACTTTAGAATTTCTCTTGAGAGTTCCTCTGTGGTTCATACGCTATGCAGAAAGGTATTACTTAATATCCAAGTGCTATTTGATTTTCAAGCTATCTGTTGTTGATTCTAGCTTAACTCTACTGTGGTCTGAGTGCTGACATGGTATGAATTTTATTCTTTTGATGGCCCAGAGTGTTCTCTGTCTCACTGTATGTCCCCTATGAGACTGAGAGATGCAATCTGATGTTGCTGTACAAAACAGTCCGTAGCTGTCCACTCTGTTCAGCCGGTCGGTGGTGGTGGGAGCTCAGTCATATCTTTGTTAACTTCTTCCTGAGGGGCCTGTCTCTAACAAGGGGTGTTAAAGCCTCCAAGTAGAATAGTAGATGGGTCTGTTTCTGTCACAGTGCCATCAGAATCTTACCTCAAGCAGTTTGATGCTTTTTTTTTGTTGCTAGAGTTTCACATTATGAATTGCTGTGTATTCCTGGTGCTATATCACCATTAATCACCTCTTCATCCATAGTAATAATCTTTGTCCTGAACCTGGTTCCTTCTGAAATAACTAAGCTACCTTCCAATTTCTTTTAGTCAGTGTTCAGATTCTGGTTTTTGTTTTGTTTTGTTTTGGTTTTTTTTTCATCCCTTTAGCTCTTTAATCAATGCCTTTGGGATTTCTGTAGACAATATTTCATTGAGTCTCAAACCATTATGCATAGTGACAATCTATGGGGTGTGTGCGTGCGTGTGTGTGCATGTGTGTGCATACTCTTGCACATGTAAATCCACGTGTATGTGTAGGTACACATGAATATGAAGGCCAAAGAACAGCCTCGGGTGTTGCTCCTCAGGAGCCATTCACCTTGTTTTGGGGACTGATTTGGAACTCACCAATTAGGCTACACTCTCCAGTCCGTGTGCCCAGGGATCAGCCTGTGCCCTCCTTCCAATACTTTGATTATAAGCCTACTAATTTTACCCATGTTCTGGGTAAACTAGGTCCTCATGCTTACAACACAGGAAAATGAATAAACCTTCATTTGTCAGCGCTCTCTTCCCAGGCTCTCTATCTTTTAATTGCTGTTTTTAGACCACTTACATTTAAACTGGCCATTGGTATAGCTGAATCCACATCTAGTGTTTTTGACACTGTTTTCTGTTTATCTCTCTTTCTTGGTGTACTCTGGGTTTTCTGGAATTTTCTTCTCTCTAAAATTATCTCTTTAATATTTTTCTTTCAAAGAGTAACAACATTTGCTCTTTGCCTATTTTATCCTACTTTTTTTGTTGGGGGCGCCTGAGAAAGTCTTTTATTTCTCCTGCAAATTTTTTTAAAAAGTTTTTTTTTTTAATTTAGGTTTATACATGTGAGTTTGTGTGTGTGTGTGTGTGTGTGTGTGTGTGTGTGCCAGGTGTGTGCAGTATCCATGGGGGCCATAAGGAAGCATAGGGTCCTCTGGAACTGGAGTTAACGAGGTTATAAGCCACCATGTGGGGACAAACCTGAGACCGCTGGAAGAACCATAAGCACTTTAAAGCATGGGGCCATCTCTTCTGTCCCTCTCCTGCACACTTTTATTTATTTTTAAAAATTTAAGACAAGGCTTCTAACTGAAGATGACCTTGAGTCAATTATGTACCTAAAGATGACCTTGAACTGCTGGTCCTCTTGCCTCCACCCCCAAGTGCTAGGATTATAGGCGCAGTACCACACCTGGTATTGGTGACTGAAGCCAGAGCTCCCTGCATGCTCACTCAGCGGGTACTCTACCAGCCGAGACATATCCCTAGCCCCTCCCTGAATTTTTGTAGGATAATTTTGCAGGATATGCATTTTTAGGTTTTCCGTTCCAGTACATTTTCATTTCCTACAGTTTTGATTCTCTGGATCTACCTGTTATCTACTTCTCCCACTTAGGGAACAGCTTTGTCCTCATCTTCTGGTGAATCTAAGAAAGGAAACACTGTGGCTTTTCATCCTAGTTTAGCTGTTTACTTGTTAGGAGAGTGGTTCCTTTAAGCTCTTTATATACTACTCACCAAAACCAGCAGTCTCGCTGCATTTCCATTAACAACTTTCTCTATCTTAATTATAATGGCTTAACCCTGTGCAAATAGAAAATTACATGAGTCTCTCATTAGCCATGAAAGAGATTGGTCATGGTCGTTCTCTTACTATTAGTGGGATTAGATTTTCCCTGTCTGTTTGGGCCACTGGAAATCTGTAATAGGACTAAATGCCACTCCCACTGAGATAGCTGGATTCAGGCTGCAATCATATATTAAGTTGGGTCATTTACTTGTCGTGTGCACAAATTGACACAAATTTAGAACACAGCAGATCGTAAGCCAAAGTCCTAAAGGAGAGGGAGTAGCCAGACCTTCTTCTCCATGCCTATATTTTGCCCACCAAAAGAGAATCCTGTGTTTGCCAGAGTGCTGAGAAACCCAACAGTATCGGCAAAAGGAAGATACAGTTACTACAGGCTCTTCCATTTGAATGCTTGTCACAGTTTTGAGATGCTTAGGTAGGGTTCGAGGTTAGTTTTAAATTATGCTTTTGGCTGCCTGACTCTGCATTTAACCACGTGATCCTGAAATTGAGAGCAGTTATAGATGCAGCTCTGCCCCCATCCCCCGGTGCTGCCTCTCAGGGTTTATCTGCCTAAGCATGCCTCCTGTTCCATGGGCCTACATTTTCTTAAATGTAGGTAACTACTTCAAGGATGAAATAGAAAGTAGAAAATGACACAAAATCTATAAAATAGTTTCAGAGAAGAAATGTATTCTGGCTTGGCACAAATAAAAGGAATTTTTGTTGTTGTTGCCAGAAGAAAGTCAGAGCTCATTTTCGGGACTGTGAACACCTCAAAGCTTTGCCTGGAGGAATTTCTTCCTGTGAGAGGACTCTGAACATTTTTCACTTTGATCTGCCTTGTTTGATCCATGGAAAGCAATATCGGCAATATCTTAGGGTTCAGCAGAGTGCCCCATTAAACTGCCATCACTGTGAAATGATTGTATTTGCATAGCAGAGGCAGATTCTAAATAGGACACAGCCTTTAAGCCAAGGCCGCTTGTGTGTCCTAGACATTGTGGACAGTCACCTTTGATGAATATATAATCCACCAGTCTTCTAGACTCCACACTGGTTGGAATGTGAGCTGGGGCTCTCACGGCAGGCTTGGCAGGACCTTGGGTATGAGGTAAGCCTTAAACCACCCCTAGCAATAAATGCAAGCTTTTAACCAACCCAAACTGAACCCATTCACAGCAAAGCCTGTTTTATATCTTAAGTTAGTGTGACATTATTTAAACATACATTTCAATAACACCCCAATAAGTACTGAAAACCATGGGTTTCCCGATACTGTGAATACAGAAGTTAGCTACTTAGAATTCAGACTGTTCTCTGTCTCCCAGTGGTCCCTAAAGTGGTCCATAGACAACTAGGTTCTTACCTACACTGCTGTGGAGAATCAAGATGGGTAGTAGAATTTATATAGCAAATGAAGGTTCTAGAGGGCGGGTGCTCATTGTAGCTCAAATTAAGGCAAGAAAATAATAATGTAACAAGTGATAGTGTTTATTGGATAGCGTTTGTTATATTGAATGAAACAGTCTCTCTTCTTGGAACTCTAGCAAAGTCATTGCGTATGTCAAAGTCATTGCATATGTCTTTAAAAGGTGCTGACGGCACAGATTCTGCAAGGCAGGCACACTTAAACATTTTTTGCTCAGGCTTCTTTGTAGGATTATTTGTAGTGTGTGTATCTGTCTGTATGAGTGTATACAATTCTATGTAGAAGTGTATGTGTGCTTATGTGTGTACATAGAGGCCAGAAGAGGGCATGGAGCACCCTCCTTTATTAAAACACACCTATTCCTTTGAGGTAGGGTCTGTCTCCAAATCTGAGGCTTGCATTTCTCAGCTAGGCTAAAGTCAACAAGCTCAGTGATCCTCCTGCCTCTGGCTGCCTCAGGGAGAGGGATTTAGGTGTGTCTGGGACACCCAACTTGTTGTGTGGGTGCTGGGAACCAAACTCCCATCTTCATGATTTTGCAGCAAGTGCTCATAACTGATGAGCTATCTATCCTGGCACACTCTTATTTGGACTTCTTAGTAACTTGGTTTTTTTCTTAAATACTCTTTTTTTTTGTCTTTTTTGGTTATGTTTCTTGATACCTAAAGGTGTGATTTCTGTAAACTAAGGTGTCCAATACATAAAGACATTCTACAGTGAGAGATGCAACATCTAAGAGGGTTTGACCATCTGTTCAGCAACTCTGCAGGGATGAGGTCATAGCAGGTTTGAACCCTGTATCTCCACTTATTGCTGAAAGACCTCAGTAAACTGTGGGTCTGTCTGAACCCTACAGTCCTGGCCTGCATACCAGCATGAGTACCAAAGTCAACACTCAGGTTTCTGTGAGGAGTAGACAGGACCGCACTGAATACCTGGAGGTGCCAGATGCCCGATAGCTGTCATATCTCAGACCTGACTGACTTTAGGAGCAGTGAGATCAAAGCCAATGAGCTCACTGTGGACTCCTGACTCACAAAAGACTGCCATGCATTTGGTGATTTCTAGAGAGGCCTAACTGAGTATTTTATCATCCAAGTTGGAGAAGCCCATGGTGCCTATGTCAGTAAAAGTGGTAGAAACAGTTTGGCAGTGGTTCTCAGCCTGTGGGTCAAACAACCTTGTCACAGGGGTTGCCCAAGGCCATTAGAAAAAAAAACATATTTACATTATGATTCAAATGCGAGTTATGAAGTAGCAATGAAAATAATCTTATGGTTGGGGCTCATCACAAAGTGAAGAACTAAATGGTTTCAGCTTTAGGAAGGTTGAGAACCACTAGTCTCTGACATCTGTGGTGGTTTGAATACACTTGGCCCATGGAGTGGCACTATTAGGAGATGTGGCCTTGTTGGAGTAGGTGTGGCCTTGTTGGAGGAAGTGTGTCACTGTAGGGGTAGATAATGAGATCTTCCTCCTAGCTGCCTGTAGAACTCTCAGCTCCTTCAACACCAGGCCTACCTGGATACTGCCACGTTCCCCCTCCCCCCTTGATAATAATGGACCTGTAAACCAGCCCCAATTAAACGCTGTCCTTTGTAAGAGTTGCCTTGATCGTGGAGTCTCTTCATAGCAATGGGAACCCTAAGACAGTATCCTTTAGCCCAAGCAACTTGAGCTCGCTTTATCTTTTCTAAACGCCTCTAACATCCTCTAGAAGAAATCCTCTAGGCCTTAAAGCAAGCACTGCAGGAGAGGGGTGGGCCCTCAGTGCTTTCCCAGAAGTGAGTATGGAAAAGGCTAGCATGTGTCTGGGTCACAGTGCCAACACCCCACAAGTCCAAGCTAATGTCCCCCATATTTTCTGTGGATATGAGATTTCTCCAGAAGACATTAGCAATTCCAACCCCTGATCTATGGTGGAGGACAAATATGCTTTACCTTTATAGTAAAATCTTGTAGGCTGCAGAGACAACTACAGAGCAAAAGGGTCAAAGACAGCAATCTCCTCAAAAATGAAATTCATGTCTGCCATGGGCAGCAGAGGGCATCGAGAGACCCGCCTGCCACAGTGCCAAAAGGGGGAAGATGTCTAGAGACCTACCTGATTCTATTTCATGCTGCAACCCTGGTAAGAGGAGGACACCACACCAAGAGGCCAACCTGCTGCCACACCACACAGGTGGTCTGTAGATACACAGAACCCTGCCCATAGCCACACCACACAGCATGAGCAGAGGGAGGAGAACCAGACTCACCAACATTGCTTGTCCACTGCAGGAGCTGTGACAATGTGCAAGTGTGTAGTGGACAGATAACAGAAAGAAATGCTGAGCAGTTTGAGCATTATGAAGAGACATGGAACTGAAGATGCGTGGGCAGAGAGGAACAGCCTGACCTGAGTATTCTGCCCTGCCACCTGAAGCCATGATGAGGTCCTAGCCTATGCTGCCCCCGAGGGCAACGTCTTGGTCTCTGTCAATGTCCATAACTTATATTACCACTAAAGATCGTGTGGCTATCCCTGGTCTGGGCTACTGCCTGAGACCACATAGATGTCAAAGAGCTGTGCAGAGCTGAGCCTGCCCCTCAATGGAGGTGGCACTCTGGAGCGCTGTCCCTACCCCTCACCAGCTGCAGCATTTGTTAGAGTGGGTCTGCACCTCACCTGGACAACACTGAAGAAATGGCCCTGATGGTGAAGGCACTGGTGAGCCAGCCCCAAGGGTGTGAATGCAAGAGAGCTGTTCTATCTCCTCATCAACTACAGCACTTGGGAGAGTGGGTCCTGCACTGAGACTGGGCAGCACAGTAGAGGTGGCTTTGGTGGCTTGGGGCTGGTGAGCCATCCCTGAGGGCATGAGAGCAGGAGAGCTAGCCCTGCCCTTGCAGGCATTGGGTGAGCTAGCTTGGGCCGTGCTAGAGAGCTCCAGAAGTGGCAAGGGTGTGGGAGAGCTCACAGGCAGACCCACTCAGCTACCACCCAGGCCCAGATGGAGGGCTTTGAGTTGGCCCACCCCATAACCTACATCATCTGTGAACTGCTAGAGCATGTGAAAGGGCCAGTCCTACAACTCCAAAGCTGCAGGATCTCCACAACACAGGGCAACAAGAGGAGTCCCAGTGAGGATCCAGTATTGATGATGTCACAGAAGCCAGAGGCCTAGAACCAGACCAATGACTCATTGTAATGAACATTTGCAAGTGAAGTTGTGCAGAGGGATACACTGTGAGACACACTATGACACAATACAGCTTCCATGATGAGATATTCTCTATGATTTGTTTTGTTTATTTTTTAAAATTTTCTTTTATGGGAGGGAGGACATTAAGAGACAGGGGAGATGAGTGGGATTGAGGTATAAGTGTCAACATCACAAAGTCAATAAAACGTTAAAAAATAAGATAAAATTCACAAATGTGATCCTAAGTTTTTTATGATTGGAACAGTCTAAAAGATCATAGCACACAATTACCAAAAATAACTCCAATTTTAAATTTCATATACCTCCATAATATAGTACTTCCTATTTCTTTCAAAATTCACCATCAGAGAGACTGCATGGTGCAGCAAAAGCAGGCAGCCACTAAATGCTTGACTGCTCTGCTGCTAGAAAGAGGGAGCCACGTTATGAACGAATGTGTTTAATCTCAACAAATGGGCAGCTTAGCAAGATGGCTTGGCTGGATCTTCACAGACAGAGTAGAATGGGAGGCTGTGTACGGGGAACACACTTGTTTGTCTAGAGAAAGCTCTCTTAACCTTTTCTAACACTGAAACATGATTCTTCAGTTGTCTGATCAGTCTACCATACGATGATATGTGATACCCTAAAGGTCAGGTGTCTTATTAGATTCTCTTCCTCACTTTACTGAAACAGTAAGCCAAACAAAGAATGCACTTACCCTGGTTCCTTAATGCAAATATATCTATAAGACCAATATCATAGTTATGTTACTATTTGAGGGTGTTTTACATAGTTCTTCACAGTAGCAGTGTAGTCCTTAGCATGATGGGATTAAGGATGCAAAACCTTTAGGAGGTAAAGCCCCGTGAAAGGTTATTATTGAAGGCATTAAAAGTAGAAGGGAGGAATGTTGCTTTCTTAAGACCCCTGTGTTCTGTTTTGTATGTTTATCAGGTTTCATTTATGTTGTGATAACATACCCTGACAAAAAGCAACTGAGGGGAAGAAAAGGCTTGTTTTAGATTACAATTACAGTTACAAGTTATAGATATAGTGAACCACTGTGGGAAAAATCAAGCAGGAACATTAAATAGCCACATGTATCATAGCCACAGCAAAAGCCAAGAGCAGAGAGAAATGATTGTATCCATCCTGCTTGCTTACTTGTACCCAGCTCAATTTCTCCGTTCCTATATGTTCAGAACCCTCTGCCTAGGGAATGATGACACCCACAGTGGACTGAATCATCCCATACCAATTAACTTAATTAAGTGATTCTGTGTTATGTTAATTTGATAAAGATAAACTATCACAGATCTACAAATCCACTCCTCCACCCCTGCCACACTCATACCAAGCTCATGTGTTTAAATACTTGATCATCAGCTGCTGTCACTGTTTGGGGACCTAAGGCCTAGCTTGGTGAACTTGGCCATTAGGGATGAGACTTTGAAGATAATATTTATATCCAGTTATGGCCCAAGAACTTTTTGCTTCCTAGTTGGTGCCAAGTCATGTCATGGATGAACTACCCACCATGCTTTTTCTATCATGTAGACAATGGCACCTCTCAAACTGTAAGTTGAAATAAACCTATTCTCTCTTGAGTTCTTTCTAGATCATATGAAAATGTCACTGATCTAGATCCCATGAGTGTAGGTTGTTACACAAAGTGTAAAACTGGTCCCTGAATCGCTCTTGCTCCCTAGGTGGCCATGTGATCTCTCTATTTCATGTATATCCGTACATAACGCTGCCCTCCACGTTGTGACAGAGGCAAAAATGCCCTTCCCAGAGCTGAGCAGACGCTGGCACTATTCAAAAATTAACTGTAAGCTAAATAGACCTCTTTTTTTAAAAAAAAAATACTCAGCCTCAGGAATTTTGTTATAACACAAAATGAACTAAGGCATCTATCTACTTGGGTGATATGGCTGAGCATAGAACGGTAGCGGTGCACAATATCATAGTATGTTATATTCCGATTACAGGGTACAACATGTGTGCATATCCTTGATAACATAAATAGCATGAAATGTTATAGAACTAGGAAGTTGCAGGGTTTGAGTATCTGTTATCTTTGACTTTAATAGAACATGGCACTTGTAACTTAATTTTTAATCTGGCTTTGTTTAACCAGCTTACAAAATCCTCTTAAGTTCAGCACTCAAATGCCAGGCCACAAGGAGGCCTCTTGAATCTAGCTCAGGTAGTGAGGGGCAGGAGGAAGGTAGAGAAAAAGAGGCCTGTGTGGAAAATACAGGGACTGGGCCCTTGCTCCAGGATGCCAACCTGTGGTAAAGCCAGAAGGAACATAGAGGAAGCTGAGCCTGATCTTGTAAGGAACATGCTGAGGGAAGGTAGGAGGGCTGGGGAGGGGTCTGGGGCTGGGGAGCTAAACTTTAAGGATCGCTTATTCCTCAGTAATGGCGGTGCAAGGGTCAAACCCCTTCCCTGGCATCAATAACTACTGCCCCATGTCTTCTCATCCCTCAGTCCCAACTCCCAGGAGCTGTCAGGGAGCAATGACCACCTGCTTCACACTTCTCCCTTTGCCCGACCCACATCCTGTTTGTAAGTTGTTGGTTTTTTTTTTTCCATAAGCCGTTGGAGGGCAGGAGCTGCGTGGCTTCCTGCCTCACCCTCAAGGAACCTGGCATAGAGCTCAACCTTCAGGAGAGGCTCAGTGGACACTTGTGGCATCAAGCCAATGGCCAGCCCAACCCTATGATTCCAGGCATTGCCCTCCACAGCCTTATCTCAGCCTAACTTCCTATTTGGATATCAGGTTTGGGTAACAGGTGCAGGTGCACCACCTGGCTTTATCAACTGGGCGAGTGTAACGGGGGTCACCTTTCAGATAAGACACGAGTAGGAGGAGAAGTTGGAGCATGAGGTCATAGAGGGAATCTCTTGTCCCGGGTTCCAGGCTCTCAAAGTGGTTTTGTTCTCTCATTCATTTATTCATTTATTCACTCATTCATTCTTCCTTTCTCCAACAATGTGCTCTGAACACTAACTCTATGTCCAACCCTGCAGAAAAGCATCCCATACCCAGCTCCTGCTTGGATTGTGGTCAAGCCAAGGATAGGTTTCTGAATTAGGTGGGCATAGTTTCAGAGTTTGGGTCTTCACTGACACCTAGGAAGCCATGGCTCTCTCTTCCTTGAGCTTCTGTTTCCCTCCCTTGTAAATCAGATTTATAAGGCCTCTCTTGCAAGGCAGGCGATGCTGAAATGGATATAATCGCCAACTTCCATTTGAAGTCCCAATGTATCTCAGCCAATCCTGTATCTCCTCGTGGCTTTCCCACCTCCTTGCTTTAGTCTGCTCTGCTTCAGTGGTTGTCACAGCTTTCCAAAGGACAGTGCCCAGGCCACCAGCATCTGCATCACCCAGGGGCCTGCTAGGATGTTAGTTCCTGGATCCCAGAAAGTTACATATATAGAAAAGAGATTTTGTTTTAATTTTTGAGATTATAATTTAATTACATTTCTCCCTTCCCTTTCTTCCCTCTGAAACATCTCACAATCCCCTTCCCAGTCCCCTTCAGATTCAAAGCCTATTTCCCCCCCACTGATTGTTGGAAAGCAGAGACAGTTTATGGAACAGAGCTACACAGATGGAATAGCAAATGCATTCCTGAGGCAGGTGCCCATGCTTGGCACTCTTAGACTCTGAGATGTCCCTTGGTGGCAGTGCCAGGCGCCAGAGATCTAAAGGAAGGAGAAAGAATGTCAGGAGGGCCCAGAAACACGACTGCCTAGCAGTGAGGCTAGGAGATGGAGCATACCCATGAATGATCCTGGCATGAATGAACAGAAGAGATGAGCACAAAGGATCGCCAATGCTACCTGCACCTAAGGGTGGGACTTACCCCATGCAGAGATGCAAGGCTCAAGGCCCACACTAACCCCTGCAGGTGGCATCCAACAAGGAAATTCTCTAGGTCAAGTATGCAGATATTTTGAATGCTTGGTTTCATTTTTTTTTGTCCCTGTAGTAGATTATGTGTCCTGGTGACATCAGTACCTGTGTCATTGCTCATTGAGGGAGACCCTCCAGCACGGGTCGGGTTGGGCACTATGCACACATACCTGTCAAAGGGAAAAGATGCTAGGATCAAACTGAGAATTCGTTTTGTGATCAGACTGTGACAGATGAGAAAGTAGAGTTGGGAAAGTCATGTCAGTTCTCAGAGCTTCGGATTGCTACTGTGGAAACTGAGGAAGACAAGCCCCACCTCTCAGGCTGTTGGTGAGGAAGTCAAAGTGAACTGGGAAAAAACATCAAAGGCTCCACACAAACACAGGCAGGGAGCAAGGGCTCCACACGTCTTTCCCCATCCCTTGCTTGGAACAGGATCCCAGTCACAGGCTGCTCCCCTCTCAAGCGGAAGAAAGTCAGTCAGCAGTCCCATTGACTGCCTCAGCTCTGGCAGCCAGGCTCTGAAGCCACCCACAAAGATGATGTTTCAATACTTTGACGGGCATGCCTGTGCTGAGCACAGAAGGTTTGCATTTTCCTTGGGACAGTTGGAGAGACAGGAAGTGGGAGGCACTGGGAGGCAGAAGGAGGGTCCCAAGCCAGGGCCAGCAGGAGAGCCTGAAGGATGCCAGGAAGCCTGTAATGGATGCTCAAGTGACCAGAGAAGGACAAGGGAAGCCTGTTTAAGACCCAGGTCCTTGGCATTTCGCTCATAGTGCTCAGTTAAAAAGGGTGGTAAGGCACTGAGGCTGGGAGGTGGCTTGGGAGTCTAAGCAGTGATGTGTGACTCTGTGGTTGTACCTCACACAAGGGAGTCACATTACAAATTCCAGAAAGGGGCCAGCCTCAGGCTGTGAGTTCTTCTCTGAGTAGACTCCTAGGCTCTGCAGGCAATGCTAGTAACTGTCCCTGGTCTGCGTTCCTAATTCCCTTTTGGCCCCTGTCTCTGGATCATCATCATTCTTTGGATCCTTCTGGGCATGGCTGGGGTCCACATGGATACCAACAGCAGTGGGGCAATGTGTATGGGATAGAAGTGCCCTTCCTCTCCTCCCCACAACCAGAACAATATCCTGAGATCTCCCTTGACTTCCAAGAACCCTGGCTTCACTCTGCCATCTCCTGGAGCTCCTTTGTCCCTCTATATCCCTCTGGATTGGGTCAAGAAGACCTGGCTCCATTCATCACAAGTTATAAAAAAACGAAGTCAGAGACTCCCCTGAAAGCAGAGGGACACACACACACACACACACACACACACACACACACACACACACACACAGAGGATGCCCATAGTAGTCACCGGAGCCTGCCACAAACTTCTGATGAGTCAGTAAGGTCTCTGGTCCCCCCCTGCAGTCCAACACTGCCCTTTGGTATTTGTCTTGTCCTAAAATAAAGTGCATGTGCCTTTGTCTCTGGACCACATGATAAAACAGGAACTACTGCCCTTCATCTCCCAGACCCTGGGCTGAGCCACAGGCGAGGGCATGGTTAGTACTTAAAAGCTAGATATGAATGGACACTAACCTGGGAAGTCATTCTGAAGTGATCCCTGGGCCAGCTTCACTCTGACCTTCTTCAGATAAGAAGGTGCCCTCTGACCTCTCCTGGCATCTCTTTGCTCACCCCTACTCTAGGCCTGAGAATCGGTGATCCTCTCTCTGTGAGAAGCCCACAGACAGGCTCTCTGTGTGTATGGAGTGCCCCAGGGCTGGACCAAGATGCTTTCTACCTCCCTCCTTCCAGCCCCTTTTCAAGTCCCCCTTTACACTGCTCAGTCATCCTGAAGGTCCAGCCGGCTTCTCCTCTGGTTTGCTTCACATCCCCTGCCTTCCTGTGTCGCCAAACCAAGTGGTCAGGACAGCCCTTGTCTTGATTCAGAGGATGGCTCCTCATGCAGCTCTTTACTTCTGACACTTGGTAAGTGCCCTTGCATGGTCTCTTTGAAGTACATTCACTGTGGCTTGACACAAACCAGACACTGGGCTGAGGGTGAACGTGTTGTTCTCTCACCAACCCTGGGGGCGGGGGTGAATGCTAACATTCCCCCAGCTTTACAGTTGGGAAGTAGAGGCTCTGAGAGGGAACAGGACTTGCCTGAAGTCTTCTGACTGAGAAGGGCAGTGCTGGGACCAGACTGGAGATGCCCTTGGGATCCAGATCTGCCACAAACAACTGCCTCACTGCACTGCAGGCCTCAATGCCACCTGCTGAGTCTCCTGGGAACTCAGGCTCAGAGCCTACTCCACTGAAGGAATACATGGGTGGTAACCCAGAACTTCCCGTGGATCAGTGCTAGCCAACAGCATGACCAGGCTTATTCCTGGCATCAGGGCAGAGGCTGAAACATAATTTTAGTGGACATCCTATACCTACTACCACTGGAGAATGTATGGAGGTAGACTGGGAGGTTCCTAGGCCCCATAAGAAATCTGATGGTCAGTAGAGGGAAAGAAGGCATAGTCCATCTGCCTCTGCTTGGCTGAGTTCCCAATCTGTTCATACATCTCTTCCTTCAGAAAGCCCCTCCTGGTTGAATCTTTGTCTTCTAGATGGGTTGGATGCAACCCTCTAATTTTGCCTAAGCATTATCTTCTTGGTACTTAACACGGTGCATCTGGTTGATCTGTAAGTCCCTACCTGCTCTGTCTGTGAGTCCGTGCTGCCCAGCCTAGGACTAGGAAAGCTAGTATCAGGATGTTTCTTGAATTGTATGGGGTGGGGATGGGAGGATGGAGAACAGACATGGAAGATCGAGAAGGCCAGAGATGGGAGTGACAGTGGGTTTGCTGGAGCTTGAGCCCCCCCCCCCACAGGCGCAAGGTAGCATGTGTCTCTGGAAAGGTGACTTGTCCCCATGACAGTCCTCATAGCTGTGAGTGCTGAGCTTGTGGGAACTCTTTTTGTGCATTGGTCAAATAGGATGCAGAGCCGAAGGTCCCAGGAAACTCTATTGTGCAGGCACAGACGCCCTCAATGTGTTTGCTTTGCTGCTTAGAGCTGAGCAGAGGGAGAAGAATCCTAACCCTGGTGGCATGGCAAGGGGAGCCTTTGTGCACAGAAGAGGTAAACACAAGCCAATACTGCAGTTGTGGCTGAGCTGTGGGCTCTAGCTCCTCATTTCTTGTCCCCAAGGCTTTGAGCTGTCAAGCATGCATGATCAGGCCTGCTCAGAGGACAAAGAGGAGCCCTGACTCTGTAAGGATAAATCATGGGTGTTGGTGAAATCTGGGGTTAACGCCTCCAAGCCTGGGAGGTGGCTGCCATCATGTGGGCTGGAGAATGGATAAATCTCTGAGTGCCAAGAAGTGATGGCTCCGCCCAAGCCAGAACAAGAGATACTGGCCTGGAAATGGCCACTGCTGAGGAAGGTTATGTCCTTGTCAGTAGGGAGTCAGCGAATCAGTTGTCTTAAGAACTAGTCAAAGGGAAAGAACATAGAGCCAGCCTGAAGTTAGCAATCGCTCTACAACTAGTGCCCCCGTGTGCACTTAGAACTTGTGGCTATACTCATGGTAGGTAGGGTAATGGCCACCAAAGATATCTGCATCCCCGCCACGGAACCTGTGGGTATGTCACCTTAAGTTACAAGGGATATTCTACAAACAGGAATCAGTGAAGGCCCTGGGATGGAGAGGATACCAGATTACCCAGATTGGCCAAATGAATCTCAGGTGCCACTAAAATCTTTCCCATTGGTAGACTGAGAACGTGTGACAACTGAAGGTGTTGGCTTTGAGGATGGAAGAAGGGCCTGGCATGGATTGGGCTTTGGCTAGCTATACCTCCAAAGCAGGTCATGGCCTCCTATTGCCCAAGAAGCATGAGCCTTTTCCTGACGCCCAGACCTCAGCATCCTCCTGGATTTCCCATAATTCCTCTTGCTGCTGTGTACCAGCCAAAGCTGATGCACCCTAGGGCTAGTTTCCATGGCCTGTAATGCTCTCTCCACTCTACAGATTCTCAGGCTGGACCCCTGTGCATCCGTCACTGCCACGTGGTCCTATGGCTAAAAGCCCTTCTCCGGGATCTCCTGCTGCCCGACTTGGCCTGGAATGTGAAGGCTCCACTTGATCTTGCCATTTGCTTGTTGCTCTCTTTGTTCCACTTCCTCTGGTTGGTATGAACTGCTCTAGATCAGGTGTGAACTGCTCTAGAACAGGGATGGATCCTGTTGATCTTTACCAAACATGTTACATACTTCCTGGAGGAAGGAGTGGGTGTCTTAAGTCTGCCCGGACACTTTAACCAATTTCCTGAGATGGTGTGGCTTGACAACCCATAATTAGTTCTCCTGGGAGCTAGAGCTCCCAGAGTACTGATAAGCTTGGGTGTTGATGAAGACTCACCTCTTGCCTTGCTACAGTGGTTTTCTTGCTATGTCCTCACATGGAAATCAGAGACCAAGCAAACTTTCTTGCCATTGATGAGGAAACATGACTGTCTTCTTAAAATCCTTCCTCTAAAAAACCTACACACTAAGGGATAGAATTCCAACATAGGAACTAAAGGGTGAATGTCAGGGGACCCCCAGAACAGAAGGCAAGCTGGGTATCCCACGGAAAGAGGCAGGGTGACGGGGCCATCTGAGACTTTCACCAACTATCCCCTTGTCTACTTTCTACAATACTTAACATTTTTCTGATCACGTACAAATCTCAGGGCATGCACACTTGAGACTATAGTAGCCAATTTTAGCTAGAATCTTTAAATCCAACTGCTGACATTTACTGAGTAAGCACTTGGACCTTAACAATAACCCCAGGAGGCAGGGAGAATGCCAGAAGCTTCCATAGCTCAGCTACTGCAGAGGGGGAAAAAAATCCAAAACTGAACACAGGAAGCTGCGGGACTCACACGTGTCAGCTGATGAAATGGTTGCACATGAATGCTCCTCCCTGTCACCTGGCTGTGATACAAGTGTCATTAATTCTCTCTCTCTCTCTCTCTCTCTCTCTCTCTCTCTCTCTCTCTCTCTCTCTCTCNCACACACACACACACACACACACACACACACACACACACACACACACACACATTACAAACCACAAAAATGTGGCTTCCAGAAGAAGTGACATCAAGTCAAGTGGTGGAGTGGAGACCAGAACTTTGTCAGCTTCTGCCTGTGCCGGCCTCACCCTCTACAAAAAGAAGCTTCCTACAGCACAAGGTGGTGGAGCCCACCCTGAGCTAAAGGATCTATGGAGCCTTCTCTGATTCCCCCACATAAAGGCCACCCGTGCGTTCCTATTCTGCATACTTGGTCTGGAATGTATTCACTTTGTTAGTTATGGCCTGGATTGTACCCCATCCTCTTGTGCCCTCAGATGGCAGAGGTGGCTGTATCTGCAGATAAAGTCAGAAAAGAGCTCATGAAGTTCACGGGTCTTTAAGGTAGTTCTCAGTCCATGTAACTGATATCCTTATAAAGAGAGGGAACTGGGACACACGGAGGAACCACAGAATCACACACGGAGATCTGTGTGAAAGCCAGTCACTTTCAAGGTAAGAGGAGTAGGCTCAGAAGAGATGAGCCTGGCAACACCCTGAACTCTTACGTCCAGCCTTCAGGATCGGAGACAGCAGACTTCTGAAGTGTAAGCCACTTGGTCCATGGAATTTACTACACAGGCTTGTAAAAAGTGGTATTTTCCCCTATTTTTTCCTACGCTTCGATATAGGGTCTCACTAAGTAGCCATAATCCTCCTGCCTCAACCTCCTGGGTTATAGATACGTACCACCATGCCTCACTTTCATTGCCCTAGTCTTTTGTGTTTGTTGTTGTTATTGCTGTTTTCTGTTCATGTTTCGTTTCTGTTGTTCTGTGGACAGGACCTTGCTCTATAGCCCTGGTTGGTCTGAAGTTTGATTTCTACAAAGGCAATGGCTACACAGACTAGGCAGGACTTGAACTTGTGGCCCTCATCCTACATCATCCTACGCATTCCCTGCAACCTAATCTTAATAAGTTAATCACAAGCTTCTACTGGAATGTTAACAAGAAAAGTCTCAAAGAAGGACAAATGACAAGCCTGAGTCCTGGGGGGTTGGGGGGAGATGCGGTGCTTCTGGAACTTTCTTTCCTTGGGAAGGCATAGCACCACAGCCACTTTAGAAAAAGTTTGGAACTTTGTCATGGAGTAACATATAGCTGATAGACGTCCAATTGACGGCACCGAGATGTTTAAATAAAACACGTCCACTCAAAGTTCTGCACAAAGCCAGCTATGCCTTATTCAAAAAGACTTCAAACTGAAAAGAACCCAGAGCTCCTTCAGCTGCCTGTGTACTAAAGTAGTCTACAGGGACAATAAATAGACGTTACTCAGCAGTAAAGTGGAACCTTTGCAGCAGTGTGGCTGTGTCTCAAACGTGGCACTAAGTGGAAGGTGTCGGTCTTAGCCGGCCATCACCTCCCCAAACCACTTACTGGGCACTCTGCAAAAGGTGACATCCCAGGAATAGATGAGTGTTTGCAGTGACAAACATTAAGGCTGGCATTAAGGGGAAGCTTGAAGGAGCCAGTGGAGCTGTATAGCTGCTCTGGGTTTTGAGGGCAACTGTGGTCACACCAATGGACACCTAGAACCAGGCCACAAAGAGCAAATTTAACTGTGTGGAAAATAAGGCTGAAATTTCAAAAACAAACTGCAAGCCAGTTATGACCTACTGAGCTGAAAGTTCCTCCCAACCCCTCCTCCTAACCCTTCCTCCCAGCTCCTCCTCCTATCCCCTCCTCCTAATCCCTCCTCCCAGCTCCTCCTCCTAACCCCTCCTTCCAGCTCCTCCTCCCAACCCCTCCTCCCAGCTCCTCCTCCTAGCCCCTCCTCCCAATCCCTCCTAGCCTCTCCCTCTGACAGCCTTCAGTGTGTTCCTTGCATTATCCCCCATCACTCCATTAGGAGAGCACGTATTGGAGCCCCATTTTCTTTTTCCTCTGTCTGTGTGTACATACACATGTGCATGCATACACCCATGTGTACAGGCCTATGTGTAAACAGGTGATTTTTAGGTCCATTTAGATTTAGGGAGAAACTAAGCCAGTTCCACTCAGATGGCAGGTGTGGCATGGGGGATGTTGTCATCAGCCACCAGCTTCAGCCCCCATACTCAGCCTGTCTGTGCCTCTGAAGTTGCTACTATAACCACCATAGGGACAGCAGAGCTGGCTTCATCCTGGCCTTTAGATTTCACCGGCTAAAATGGAAAATGGTCAGTGGAGAGACAGAGTGGGAGGAGACAGTGAAAAAGGCTTTACTATGGTTCCTAAGGGAGCCAGTAGGCCTGCTGGCCTAAGATGGGGCAAGATGGGCCACTATGATTTGTTTTAGTGTCTCTGTGTATATGCTTTACCCAGCTTTCCAGTACCATGGCTCTGGAGTGAAAAGGCTGAAGCTCTTCATAAAGGATCTTTGAACTGGTACCTCAGTCATTAAAGGCTGCAGGCACACAGGGTACTTTCTGACTCTAGGACTTGGTCCCTCTAGCATGAGCGAGTCCCCATGTATCTGAGCCTCAAGAGTACAGAATAAAAGGACTTGTGAAATGTGGAAAGTGCTGAGCTATGCCCCACTCCGTACTGGAGACTAAACCCAGTCCTGCACACAAACCTGAGTTATGGAATACCGGAGATCGAACCCAGGGCTTTGTGCATGCTAAGCGAGCACTCATCAAGCCACATCCCCAGCTGGAGGAAGGTTTTAATCTCCTGCTTCTTCACTCACTTGCTGCTTCACCTTCTGTAAGTTACTCGACAATCCCTAAACTCCAGTAGCTTCATTTCCAAAACGAGGTTTATTATCAAAATTAAGTGAGACCCGGGGTTGTAGTCAGTGGTAGAGTTCTTGCCTGGCATACAGAAGACTTTGGGTTCCATTCCCAGCACGGAAAAACAGAGCAAAAAAGATTCAATGCAGCAACTGTATGACATATTGAACACCATACCCAGCATGTAGCAGGTTCTTAGAATGGCAAATACTCACTGCTCATCAAAATAATCCATGTCTCTGTGAGTCCCAGATAATTCCTCACTAAAATTGGGGAAAGATGTCAGCTGTCAACATCTCAAGAAGAATCCCTGGAAAGTTTAGTAGATTTGTGGGAATGGGTAGACCGGACCCTCACAGCCTTGGCAGCCAACAGGGTTTTAAGTTTGAGACATATGGCTTTAAAGCATATCTTGAAAATGGTTCAAGCTGGGCAGACCCTGTGGTGTGGGTCCTCTTGTTTGGGAGGCATAGCAAGGCCAAGGTATTAGCAGTAGTGATGAGGTTTTTAATCTAGAGGAGAAAGACCCTAGCAGCCTTGCGTCCAAACCAGCAAGAATCCCCAGGACTAAGCTGCCACACACTCATTCATTTGCAGAGCCCCAGTTCTACTTTAGTAGAGCTCAGATGAAAGAGAACTCTTTCACTCCGTGCCATGTAAGGCAGGTGTTTCAATATTATTATTAATAATATTGTTATTGTTAGGTTTATTGGGAAAGTAAGGTCATGAGCACAGTTTCTAATGAATGCATCGCTAATAAGAGTGAGACAGAAAAGAATGAGAGCAGAAGGTGACACAGCAACTTAAGTGGGGTGACCGACAGCTCCAGTGTGGGGCAAGGGTATTTTATAAGTAAAGCTTCCTATCTGAAAATCAAAACAGTTTCAGAACAGTTGGGAACTTTCAAGAAAGCCTCCAGCAAATCAGATCTAGTTGACCTTTGACCAGTCTGGATTCAAAACCAAAATTCTTTTGCATAGTATGTGTAATGTATAAGCCCTTTGTTTTACACACACACACACACACACACACACACACACACACAGAGAGAGAGAGAGAGAGACAGAGACAGAGACAGAGACAGAGACAGAGAGACAGAGACAGACAGACAGACAGACAGACAGACAGACAGACAGACACAGAGACAGACACAGAGACAAAGAGAGACTGAGACAGACAGACAGATGGACGGATAGACACACACAGAGACGCAGATGAGACAGGGTGTGGAGCAGGAAGCCCAGGTGTTTCCTATAGGTTGTTTGGAATTTAATAAGAACTTGTTTCAAGTAACATGAATATCAGCTTATGTTTGTAAGTTGCAGAATAGGATGGGTGGCCTTTGGGGACTCTAGGCTAGTCTTCTTGAGGGACAGGAATGTTATCTCTCCACTCTCATTTGCTAGAACCCTGATCTGGGCCTTTGCTGAGGATGCTGAGAAGGGCCTATGAGACCACCTCAAAGACTCCATCAGAAATAAGCCTCAGGAGGCTCATGCTTGGGTGGTGCTGGATACACCACAGCAGTCAGACTTCTTTGTTGCTGTATTTGTTGGTTTTTCTCTTCTGTGCAAAGAAAAGCTGAACTAGAAAAGAGTAAACAAGTGAGCTCTGAGGTAGATGGTCCCTTACATGCCTTTCTGTAGCCAGAGTACTCCCTACCACCCAGGGAGGGTGGGTGCACTATCAGGACCACTCTGCAGAGATGGTGGGAGGGCAGGTGCACCATCAGGACCACTCTGCAGAGATGGGAAATTAAGAAGGCAGTAGGGGTCATAAAAGAAAGTCAGGGCTGTGAAGAGCCAGGCAGTGTGGCTGTCAGGAGAGAACACAGCTGTCTTCCTCCCTCCCTCCCTCCCAAGAGTAGGCCATCCCCTGCAGGGTAGTCAGCACCCTAGGATTCATTCAGCAACTGGACACTGAAAGCACTCTTGAAGGTAAACTATCTATAGCTGCTTGGGTCTGTCCTGGGAGAGAAACAAGGAGATGGCTACTCCTTGAGCCCAAGTCAAGAGGTCAAGTTTCTCCCAGACATCCTTTGCCTCCTGCCCCCTGGATTACAAGGAGGCTCTCCTCTCAACAGGTTTGGCAGAAACTCCAGAGTGAGCCCTGTCTGGGGTTTCTCTACCCTGTTCCAGGCCCCCTGCAAGGCCCTGACAACCCGATCTTATCTTCAACTGTGGAATTTTCCCACAGGGAGGCAGAAAGGTCAGCTGTGTGTTCTGGGCAGCCTGGAGCAGGCCCCTTCCCTTCTGCTACAGAGTGTCTTTGTGGGGCTCATGCCTGCTCAGTCCTTACATTCTGAAGAGACCTGTGACTCTTGAGTGGCAGATACCACCGTGACCTGGCCTACAGGCCAGGAATACTGCCACTTGAGCAGCTGCTCCAAGCTGGAGATGGGGGCAGGTTTGGGTACCCTGTCACCTTTAGCTGGTTGGTTAGAGCTGCCACATCTTTGTGATTTCCATGAATCATCTTCATGGCCTTTGCCCAAGCTGTGTTCCACCAGGATACTTGTATAATTTTTAAAGCTGTTTGTTTTGTTTTTTCTAATAACTTGGGGAAGGTATTGATAAAGATAGATGAAAAAAAATACCGCATCTGGGTATTCTGCATAGGAAGTGACTACAAACAGGAACACAGCATGCATTTTACAACAGAGAACTGGTAATCTCCAACTGCACACAGCCACATGGGTAAATCACACAAGGTCAGCTGGCAGGGACTGGCACCCCCAATTCTATTGAAATTAGCGGTGTATTAATTAGGTAGAATCAACCCCAGAGTCAGGAGGGCATCCTGTAGATGAGGGACGGAGTAGGCAGGGACAAAGGATTCTGTCTTCTAAATTGAAAACGCCCTTTGGATCAGGTGTGGGTTTCCCAGGTTGCACAGTTTGCAATAAACTTAGTTTAATGTCCAGTTAACAGTAGCTATGGTGATAAGCTACAATAACACAACACAGACACAGACACAGACACAGACACACACACACACACACACACACACACACACACACACACACACACATAAATAAAAATAAGCAGAAACTCAGCAAACATCATCGTGCTATTCAATTCCACCCAGAAACTGTCTCTAGGACCTGAGCCTGTAGAAGACAGCCAGGTGCACATGGGGCTTGATGCCTGCTTGCCAAGTGCTGAGCGCCTCTTGGTCCAGTGGCCTGGAGAGAAAGTGGGTTTCTCCATGGGCACTACCTGCTCTCTTTGTCCTAACACTTGGGAAAACACGTCCCCGGTGCAAGTGAGGAGACTGAGGCAGAGGTGGAGAGCTGGGATAGGAGGTAGGTGGACCGAAGGCTCTGGTGCAGAGGAACCAAAGAGCCAAGGTCTCTCTGCTAAGTCCAGTGACAGGCTCTGTCACTGTAGCTGTGACACAGGTGAGGAACTGGCTTTAGGGTCTTTGTTTGCCAGGAGCTTCCCATCACACCACCAGGTGTGGACTGAGTTTTGGGCTGCCTATCATTTCGGACCTCCTGTCTGGCCTAGAAAATGAATGGGTGCTGTCACCACCACAGGGCAGAGGGAGCTGGCACTTTCAGCAGAAAGCCTCTTGTGCCAGGACCTGACTTAATCCCACCTGACCCCCCCACCCCCAGAGTATCCTCAGCACTAAAGGGCTGAACAAGGAGCCCACCACTTCCTTTTAAACTCTTTAGTATTAAGCGTTAATGATTAAATAGGGCTCCTCCATTAACCCCACTCAGGCCTTTGTCTCCTGGCCAAGAAGGAGTCTCCTGCTTTGAAATGTCACATAAAAATGATAAATGCCCCCTTCCTCCCTCCCAGGGTCACTGGGTCCCAGTATTCTTTTAAAGTTTGAGAGGCCAACACAGGGTGCGCCTTGTTTAAACACAAAAGCACTAGGCCAATCGGGTAGTCAGGCTAGGGTTGCGCCCTGGAAAGAGACTCGAATGGCAGCCACCAGGGACTCAGGACAGCCAAGGGAGCCCGACAGGCACTACAGTGTGGGGGCTCAGAGCACTTGAAGATCCAGTGGCATGGATCTTTCAGTGGAATGAGTGAAGCCAGAGCTTGCAAAGAAAAGGTAAATGCTCGCTCTGTCTGTGAGTTCTGTCGAACTCTTCAGTGTTGGATGGTACCAGCACCACAGTATCAGGTCTTTCCTGGGCTCCTTAGGAATGCAGAGGCCCGCCACCTGGTGGCATGGGACTGTAATCCTAGTTGCTAGGGAAACTACTGCAGGAGAATTACAAGTTCAATGCCCAGGCAGCTTAGGGAGACCTGTCTCAAAATGACTGAGGGCAGGGAGTGACACTGAGTATGAATCTTGGTGGTGTACCAGCATGCTTGAGGTGTAGGTTTGGTCCCCAGTGAAGGAAGGAGGGGAAAGGAGAGAGAGAATGCAGTGAAGAAAAATAGAAATAAGGAAAAAGAGAAAAAGAAAAATGGTGTGTGTGGGGGCAAGGCCACACACATACAAACACACAGACATACACACACAAATACACACACATACATATAAACATACACACATATACACATACATACACACAAATACATACACACA
>NC_034590.1:99130367-99139283 GCF_900095145.1 Mus pahari | reverse complement strand
ACATATACACACATACACACACATACATATACACATACATACACACATACACACATATACATAAACATACATATATTCACATATACATGCAAACACAGATACACACATACATATATACACACATGCACACACACATATATACACATGCACAAACATAGATATACATAAATATACACATAGACACATACACATGCACACACAGATATACACATACATACACACATATACACATATATACACACCATATATACACATGCACATAAATATGTACACATACATATACACATACACACATATACACACAAACACACACATACATACAAACATACACACACATACACACAAACATACACACACATACAGAGAGAGAGAGAGAGAGAGAGAGAGAGAGAGAGAGAGAGAGAGACTAGTATGTAACTGCTAATTTAATTCTAACAGTGTGCCATTTGCAGGTAAGAGGGTTAGGCCCAAGGAAGTAGTGACTTTACAAGGATTTTGGAAGCCTAGGCTGTAAGAGATACCCCCCCAACCACCCACACAGAACCTTTTCTAGCATAGAGCCCAGAAATAACCAGAGCCAAGAAACTGCACTGTGCCCAGCTGTGATGGGCCAGTGGGAACCCTTGGCCAGAGAGCGTCATCTGCTAACATTGCCTAGTCTTCAGTCTCCTCCCCATCTGGCTCCAGGAAAAAAGGCAGAGCTGAAGGCCCCATCCCTCTCTGCACCCACTGCCCTCAAGTCCTCTGTGGCACCAGGAAGGGGTTAACGTGGGGCTTTGTCACTGCATAAATCTGTATTTATCTGCCGCAAAGTAAGCTATTTAGGTTTCTGATTTACAGTCCTTGGTTTTCATAAAAGTCAGTCATTCCCAGTAAAAGAATGCAGGCAAGATTTATAGGATCTGCGTTAGTCTTTAAAGCCCAAAGCTGCACTGTGACTCATTCTCCACAATGTTGTTGCTCTAGTCCAGAGATATTCGTGTGCAAAGAGAAAGATTCAGATCTCTGCCCTGAAAAATAAGACTTTTGGGGGGAACTAATTATAATGGCGTCAATTGTACTACGTTGTAAACTCGCCGTCAGCAGGCCCCCCTGGAGTCTGTTTTCCAAGGGTTTTATTTCCACAATAAAATGTGCTCTGGTTTGCAGCTTGGCATATAAGAACTCCACTGGTATGAGCGAATGTTTTTTTCCTACCAGATTATTAGAAATAAACAGCCCACCAGTGGAAAGGCAAAAAAAAATTATAAGCAAGGAAAATAAATCTTGGAATGTTTGCATTTAGTGATGTTAATAGAGTCTGTGAATTAGCTGCACAGTCCAACTGGCTACATGGAGCCAGCCTGGTATTTTTATTTTAATTTCAGTTTGTGTTTTGCCAGTGTGAAATGGGGTCAAGGCAAGACAGCATGGAAAAAGACTTTGATGTCCCTTTGAAAAATATTTTGTACTGTGACTTCATGGTATTTGGTGTTCTCCTTCCCCTTGTGTCCCCAGCCTCTAGCTTGATGAACCGCCTGTCAGATCCATGACCATCACACATAATAAAATATAGCCATCATCAACAAACCTCTTTCCAACTTCCTCCCCTCCCCCTCCCCACTACGTCAGAACTGGAGGCAGAATGGCTCACGATGTAAAGTGAAAATGCCAATCAAGATAACCATGAGAGATAAAGGAAAATAGCCTCGTAAACTTTCTCCAGCGCTAAGCCAAAGAGAAGGACCCAAGTGTACGAGGAGTGGCGGAGCAGAGGTCATATGGAGTGGGCTGCTGGCCAGTCCAGATAGCCTAGGTTAGGGGTGAAGGCTTGCCAGGGGGGCTGCAAGGACGAACAATGATACAGCCTGGTCAAGAAGAATGACCTCTAGAGAGTGTTGGTCCCAGAGTAAATTCAAACCTTCCTTCCTGGTGTTGGAGTGTTCATTCAGACTTTCTGTGGGAAGGACTTAGAGGGACTGCAGACCTACAATGAGTGGGTCGGATGAAGGTCACTTGGCTGGGACAGGTCGGGGAGCAGGTGAGGTGACAGCAGAGAGAACAACTCCTGTGTGCTATGCTTGGTCTGTTTGTGTCTCAGTGTGGCTGGGACCCAAGGTTGCCATGGGCCTCCTCCTCAGCTCACCTCCTCTTTTTTTTTTTTTTTTTTTTTTTTTCTGAGACAGGGTTTCTCTATGTACCCCTGGCTGTCCTGGAACTCACTCTGAAGACCAGGCTGACCTTGAACTCAGAAATCCACCTGCCTCTGCCTCCCAAGTGAACACTACAGCCCACCTAACTCACCTCCTCCTAACATTCCTGTGAAGCCCTGTGGTAGGTTTTTCTCAGTAACGGACAAACTCAATGTCCACTGGTACCCATGGGACAAAGAACACGTGCACGGTGGGCTCCGGCACAGCATCTAGAAAATGACAAGCGCTAAAAGGATCGATCGGCACAAGACGTGAGACACCAAGTTGTAGGCACAAAGATTTATTTGCCCCAGAGGGACAAAGGGCGGGGCATCAGAAACTAAGACAGGAGTTGGAGGACAAAGGAGAAGGAGGGAGGACTGAAGGAGTGGAGGAAGAGGTATTTGCCCCATGGAGGCAAACAACTGCCTCTGGAGATTGAGGAGACAGATGTGGCCCATAGGCAGTTTATAAAGGAAAAGGAGAAACCCTGTTAGGATGAGCTGTTTTATTTTAATTAGGCATATTAATTAGGGCAGCCGAAGCGGGAAGGATTGCTGGACTTCAGTACTTTGATAGCTAGACCACTGTGGTCAGCCTCAGGAGGAGGAAGTGGCCAAATAAGGGAATGCCCTCATGTAATCTCACAGATTTTAGCAAGGAAGAGGGAACAGGAAAGGCAAGGCCTGCCAGAGCCATGTTTGCCATACTTGAGCCTACCAGAGCCCTTCAAGAGCAACAGAGAGGGGCTAGGTATGAGTCTGGAAATCAGGAGAGGCTTCAGGGAGGAAGGGGTGGGACTGCCACAGCTCCTGAAGACTCGGTAGGGGTCCTGACAGCTAGAGGAAAGGAGCAAGGATTAACTGAGGGAGAAAGAAGAGCAAATGGAAACGTTTAAAAAGAAGCCTGCCTTTGGCCTACTCTGGAAAAGGCCAGCATACTCTGTGAATTCTTCATGGGAAGTATGAGGAGTAGACAGGCCATGCTGTGGCTAGGGTTAGGGAAGGATATGCTTGCAAAGTAGTTGAGGACTCCAGACCTAATCCTGCAGGTATCGGAATCTTCCTTGGCCTTCAGAACAAATGGCTGCCCTTACTGATGGTTCCAGGTCCTCTTTCTCTCTCTCTTCAGGCACTCCTGACCCTAGTGCACAATGTCACATAGTCCTCCCTATGTGACCATGAGCCCCTGAGAATTTTGTTCACTAATCTAACATGCTAAGTGCAGAACACAGTAGGTCTTCAAGGAAGAGTAGGTGCAAGATGAATCTCAATGTTTGTAGCAACACACAAAAGATCTGTAGCAGATGACAGAAGGCTTGGAGCTAGAACTTGGTCTTTAGGTCTGAGGGTAGCATAGGGAGGATCAGGAAGCCGTGGTCCAGTATCAGGCAGTGAAGGCTGGGTTCTGCTGGACGTGAATACCAAAGAATGAGGGGGAGGGCCGGGGAGAGCTATGACATGATGACAAATAGTTCAGACATGATGGTGGCAAGATGCTCACAGAGGAGGGGTGAGGAGATCTGACTTGAATGTGCTGTGACTCCCCTAGTGGATCTGTAGTGTCCCAGAAGCACACTCATCATGCAAAAAGTGCACACAAAGAGCCAAGATCAGAGCGGGGAGGTGGAGGAGAAGGAACATTAGACAGTAAATCTAAACCTCTTTCCTATGATCTCCATCTTGACTATCAATCTTGATGGAGATATCTTAAGGACTCACAGTGAGCCAGCCAATGCTCCCCTGACCTTGTTCCTAAATCACCATAAATCAAGTGCTCATTGGGGATGTCAAAATGACCCCTTCCAAGCTATTGGGAAATAGCTCCATCAACAGAAACCTTGAGCTTTGTGTCCCTTTGTGATAAATGCCCTGGACACTGAACAGCCCCATCATCCTCTGTGGCTCCATGAATTGGCTCTTTTGCACTGTCACCCACTGTCCAGTGTGTGAGCATCGCCCCAAGCATTCCCTGCATGCAAATAGGAGCTCCTTGGGAGGAACCGTGGTAACTAGAGCAGGGGAGTGGATCCTCACAATTTTAGAGAAAGGGCAAGGGAGCAGAAGATGGTAGTCAGATGGGACAAGGGTGGAGCTGGGATAGAGAGAAGAGCCGAAGGCAGAAGTTATACTGGGAGAAGTTGGTCTCAATGTAAGCCTGGGAAGAGAGTGAGACTGAGGGTGAGCATCTTGAAGTGGGGGCAAAGCCCTGCCTGGGGCACATCAGGCTATTGCCAGGATGTCCATCTGGAGAGGTAGCCAAAAAGAGCCTGATATCCTTGTGGGGTGGATGGAGAGGCAGTAAAAGTGTTGGCTATGATGCCCCATTTAACTTGGAAGACAAGATAGAGCTTCCTGTTCCATTGTGCTTGGGGCTTTATGAAAGCTGCCTTCAAACCTCCTGCCCAGCCGCATCTCTAGAAAACAGCCTCTCCCCTTGGGAGAATGGCTCAGTAATTTAGGCGCCAGTGAGACCCATTTGGGCTTGTGACCTAAAGACCTACAAGGTAATACATAACTGGGGGTGATGGTGTCTTTGACCCTGATGTCACTGAACACTCATATAAGTGGGGCGAGTGGGACTGGGACTGAGGCTACTAGTGTGAGAAGAAGTCCAAGTCACCATGTTTAGTTTCTCTGTGGAGACCAAATATCCAGGGTTCTGGGTTTGGTTTTTAAGAAGAAAGGTGACACAGCTAGCTGTCCCTAACTGTCCCTTGTGGCGACCCACAGGCTCAAGCTGAGAGGTAGAGCCAATCTGGGTGGTGTGGAGTCCAATATTTCTATAGAAAGTGGGGCATACCCAGTACCAGAAGGAAGTATAAAATTCTTTGCAAGCAGGTTGCCTCTACTCTTGCCCTTGAAGTCCATTTAGTTTGTCCAGATAAGCAGGTGGGGAGGGGGAGGGGGTGTAGGGAGGATGGGAAGACCATTGAATGTGAATAGGAGAGCTGAGATAATCCGGAATCCCCAAGGACTAATGGGTGCCCAAGTTGGGGTCCCATCCAACGTTGACAGCGCGAGTGACATGCTCAGGAGACTGTGCTCCTTCCTGCAGACGTGCACACGGTTGTCCAGGAGAAGCTGAAGAGTGTACCTGGGTGGCTGGGCATAGCTCCTACTCTACCTCACATTCTAGGCCAATAAAGTGGAATAGTGGAGCACGGGCCACAGATGTGAGCTCCTAGGGCACCCTGCCAACTGTGAGGGCACAAAATAGTTGTCCAGCCACTCGTGCCAAGCCTCGAAGGTACCTCCTGTGGTGAATCTCAAGCTGGACCATACAGGAAAGAAAATTCTGGGAGTGACACTTCCACCTAGGGTTGCCAGCTCAGAGGTGTGGGGAGGTAACATTGTTAGTGTCTACTATGTGACCACTCTGGCTTCTTTGCTGCAGTCACTTGAATTGCCTTGTCAACTCCCTTCATTTAACCCACAGGGACACTGAAGCTCATAGGGGTTAATGCTTTCCTTAAACAATGTAGACAATCAGAGAAAGGCACACAGATGGTCAATGACTGCAGGAGACAATTGGTGTCAACATTCATTAAAGAAATGTAAGTCAATCAAAACTGCAGAGAAATAGCTTTTTACATCCACTGTGTGATTTAAAAAAAAAAATCAAAGCAGGTATTGCCAAGGATGCAGAGAGGTTCTCATCTCCACACACTGGGGGGTGGGGGTGGGGGAATAGGAAATCGTACCGCCCCCTCCCCCCCCAGAAAACAACCATCAGTTTCTAAAAATGCCATGGGTAGACTTATCACAGAACCTGGCAAAACCATGTACAGGCATACAATCAAGAGAAATGAGAGCAAGTATCCACACAAAACATCATGCACAGATGCTCACAGGAGCCTGATTCATAATTGTTCCATAACAGAAATAACCCAAATGTCCAATCAGCTTATGGGTTCATTAAAAAGTGGCTCGTCCATTCAGTGTAATGTGATTCAACCACTAGAATAAATAATGCACTGATAAATGTCAACACATAAGCCCTGGAAACACCGTGCCGTGTGGAAGAAGCCAGGCAAATGGCCACATGCCACATGATTCAATTGATATGGAGAGGTCTACAGAGGGACTAGTGCTGGCTTTAAGCTGGAAGCAAGCAGCATTATGAGTGAAGGAGGGAATATGGTGGTTGATAGCGATTGTTACTGCTAGGTTCTAAAATCACCATGGGACAAAACTCTGGGCATGTCTGTGAGATAGTTTCTAGTAGGTTCTGGGAAGACCTCATCATGGGCTAGGGTCACAGACTGCATAAAAGGGAGAAGAGAGCCCCAACCCCTCTCTTCTCTGAATACAGATACAACGTAACCAGCAGCCTGTACTTCTGGCCACTACAATGTATGGTGTGGAGCCAAAATAAGCCCTTCCTCCCTTAAGTTGCTCCTCATTAGATAGCTTGCCATAACAAAAAAGAATGGAATGTGATACAGTGTTCCTTTGGGGTTGTAAACATGTTTATTGCACTGACTGACTGTAGAGTCCACTGCACAGCTTTGGGAGGGATCTAGGAACCTTGTGCTTGTACATAGACAAGAATGAATTTCACACTGTATGTGTTTAAAAGCATCGCATCACAGAGACCAAACCCCATGACCCATCTGGAGTTTTCCAGTTCTAAATACATGCCACTCCCTTGGTCATATCAGACCCACAATGTCGAAGGGCAGGAGACCCACCTAGGAGTACGTAAAGCGTTTAGATTCAGTAGAGATAGGTAGGGCTCAGCCTGCTTCCCGGGGGAAGAGAAAAATGGTAGACTGAGGCTGCCCGCAGAGCTCTTGCATCTCAGAGTCCAAAACTGAGTATTCACGGGATTAGAGGAAGCAGCTGCTTTAGAAGCCAAATGTTCTCTACAGGACACTTTATACTCTTTTTCAAGGTATTAGAGAGCAGTGGTTCTCAACCTTCCTCATACTGCGACCTTTTAATACAGCTCCTCATGTTGTGGAGGGCCACCCCACACAACCATAAAATTATTTTTGTTGCTACTCCATTTCTGTAATTTTGCTGCTCATATGAATCATAATGTAAATGTCCGTGTTTTCTGATGGTCTTAGGCAACCCCTGTGAGTGGGTCATTCAATCCCTGAGGGGGGTCTTAACCCACAGTTTGAAAACCACTGATATAGAGGAAGAGGAGGGAGATTTTACAAGAGAGGCAGTAGGGTAGATTGCATTGGAGGGTGGAAAGTGGCCTAGAGACCAGCTGAGGGTGGAGGGGGGTGCAATGTGGAGAAGAATGCAAAGGCTTTGTGGAAAGCTCTCACAAGGGGAGAGACTAGCCACTCCCACACCAGCCTAGCCATCCACCTGCCCAGGCTTTCCAGGGTACCTTGCTTCATTGTCAAGTGTAATCCCGGAGAGAAAGAGAACACCGATGAACCTGAGGTAGCCTTGGCTCTCCGGGGCTTCTTTAATCTCAACAAGCTTGAGATCCTCCCAGCACTGGAGGTTAAGTTTCAGCCTTTTTGTGCTCTTACATCTTTGTTCTCTTTACCTCCTCCTTGAAGTAGAAATGATTGATGCTTAAGTAACTTCGGCTGTTGAGTAATATTTATTCAGACTGCGGGAGAACAAGATAGGGCTTAAAATGAAGGTGGAAATTTTCCCTTTGAATGGCACAAGTTGAGCCTTTGAAAGTCAAGTGTAGTCCCACGTTGCGCAGTATAATAAAGATCGAGGGGCCAGCAGGCGAAAGGTCTCCCGCAGATGATCAATGTACACTGGTTAAGTGGGGGCTCAAACAGTCCCGTGAAGCCACCTGAGCTGAAGCCCCTGGCTATAAATATTGACTGAGCCCTGGATTGTTCTGAGAATACCTCACGTCTTTAGCTGAGCCTTTCAAGTCAGGATCTGGAGGGCTTGGTAAACAGGCTTCTAAAGTCCAGAGAAAAGGCTCTCCCATTCTAAATTCTCTCCAGATAACACTCCTTCTCAGAGGGAAGTGAAAACTGGCCAGGAAGATGAAGTACCCTCTAAATCAGTGATTATGTGTCACCTCATGTGTGCATGCGTGCATGGGCCCTTCACATTCATCAGCTCAGGTCTCCTATGTACTAGTGGTCAGGACTCAAACCAAAGAATTATTACAGCACAGCATGGTAAGAGTCTGCGTGCATACACAAGCATGCACATGTATCTGAATGTATATAAGGCAGAGGACAAATTGTATGTATGCCATCCGTCACCCCTCTCTTTTATTCCCTTCTATTTTTTCTTTTCTTTTCAGGGCAAGGTTTCTCATTTGCCTGGAGCCCAGTGGTTAAGCGGGACTGGCAGACTAGTGAGCCCCGTGTCTACCTGGATCTACCACTCCTGCCCTAGGATTATACGTGTGCGCCATGGTACCCAGATGTCTTAGGTGGACTCTGGACATGCCCAGATCTCCAGGCTTGGCACGGTGAGCTCTTCACTCAGTGAGCCGCTGCCTCAGTCTGATCGTAAGATCTACAGTTACCTGTACAATGCCAGGAAGCCGTGCTTACCATTCTCCCCTCTTGGCTGAGACACCCCAATATTTGCTTGGGCGATTGGTGAAACTGAAGGCTGAAGATGAGGTATAGGAAGGAAGCAGGGGGCCTTAAGATCTCCTGCTGTCTTGGCTGTTGTGTGATCACCAAGCATCTGCCTTGTGGGAAGGCAGCCCTCTCCTCTGGTGGGGCATGCGGCATGGAAGGAAGACATCCACCCCCTTACCCATGCCTCTTTCGCTGGCCAGCAAGGGACAA
>NC_034590.1:99121617-99130286 GCF_900095145.1 Mus pahari | reverse complement strand
CTATTCTTACCGGACTTTGGCCAGCTATGGCTCTGGCCCAGTTCAAAAGGGAAAGAAGATAGCCAATGTCCAGAGCTCCCAAATGAAGACTTCAGTGCTGAGTAATCTAGACAGTGCTAAGCAGAAGGACTTGGGGCCCACGGGCATGAGAAACACTTTCCAGGACAAGTTCTGCCTTTTTGTTCGTGTACAGTTCTTCCCCCTCCACTCCCTTCTTCCTTTCTATGTTTTTAATAAAATGATCTAATAAAATCCCGACCACTTGCTTGGAGCTAAGCAATAAGGAATTTTCTCTTTCCTTGGCCATGTGGCATCAGCAGAAGAGAAGAGACATTTAATATATCAAAGCATAAGAGGTGGCCAGGTCCTCCCACAAACCAACAGCTCCCCTCCTGGCTCCTCATCCCCAACACTCCGCGATAGGTTTTCTGTAATATTGAGGAAGAGTTCACATAGTATACAACCTACATTAAATGTACATCTCGTAAAGCAGTTGGCTGCAACCGTGACTGGCCTTTGGTATATCGAGACGGTTGTGCAACATGACTCATATCTAACTTCAAACACTTTGATTGACCTCAGAGGAAGTCGCTGCCCATTAGTCCTTGTTCCACAGCCTCTCCACTCTCCGTGGCCTCCCAGCTATTCAGCCATCTGTTAATACTCCCCATCTCTCCGGACTGACATATTTGAGGCATTCAGTACAACTAGAGCTATGCAGTGTGAGCCGTTTTCCGACTCATCATTCCCACTCGTATCTTCAATGGTCCTTCATGGCATAACAGTATCAATATGCCACTTATTTAATGGTGGAATAGCATCTCATTCATCAGTTGACAGACACTTGTGCCCTTTCTACTTTGAGCAGGATTGTAAATATTGCTACTATTAATATACTTGTGCCCTTTTTACTTTGGGCATGATTGTAAATATTACTACTATTAATATCTGTGTACAGATTTCTGGGATAGTTTTATTACAGAATTTTTATGCTTTTCCTTAAAGCATACAAGTTCAGAGAATTACATGCAAAAACCCGTACACCTGGAGGTTTAATCTGCTGAAGAGTCTGATCGAGGGCTGCGGGGATCCAGCTCAGTCAGTAAGTGGCTACCATGCAAGCATGCAGACCTGAGTTTGATTCCCAGCACCCACATAAGAAGCAAGGTGAGAAGGCACACACTAGTAGTCATCCTTGCTCTGGGGAAGTAGAGGCAGACAGATCCCTAGCCAATCTGCCTAGCTTAGACAGCAAGCCTCAAGCCCCAAATGAAAGACTCTGTCTTAAGGGATGAGGTGAGACCAGTGAGATGGCCCAGTAGGTAAAGACACTGGGGTTAAGCCTAGGAACCTGACTTCAATCGCTAAGACTCACTCACACTGTAGAAGGAGAGAGCGAACGCCTGCAAGTTGTCCTCTACCCTCCATATAGACAGCGGTAAGATGCACCATGCAAAGCACACCATAACCATGGTGAATGAAACAGTAAAAATAAGGAGTGCTTTCTCTCAAAGAATTCATCATTTTCTTATGAAGAAATACATAAACAATAAATAAGCGTGTGTGCTGGAGAGAAGGCTCAGTCGATAACAACAGTGTGCTGCTCCTGCATCCACGTCAGAGAGCTCACAGTTGACTAGAGTTAGTTCCAGCCCCAGCCATCCAATGTCTCCTGCATCCATGTGTACTGGCATTCAAGTGCACATAACTATGCAGAGATACACAAATAAACATATTTAAAATAAAATAAAAGAAGTCACACATCTTCCTGATGTCAGGGCCAGGGTCCTCTTTGGATCCCTGTCTCCATTTGGGAGGAAGAAAGCTGAATGTGCCCTGAGATGTCTGGCAATGATTTCGGTATTGGTCAGAACTTGTGAAGTTATGCTTCAGTAACAAAAAATCCCCAGTCATATTTTGTTGCAACATGAGTTCCAATCTTGTTCAGACTCTAAACTCTAAGGTGGCTACATTCCTCTTTTCCTTTCACTCTGAGACGTGTGTGAGGGATCACCTTGTGTTTTCCTCAGGGGTGGGGGCAGGGGAAGGAGTAGAAACACCCATGTAACTATGCTGAGAAGTGCTCAGACATGGCGTCTGCCAGATCCACTCTCCGTCCATTGGCCTAAGCAAGTCACGTGACCAGATGCCGCTAAGGCAAAGCCATACCCTCCATGTCTGGTCTCAGTGAATGAGGGTAAATGGAAGGAAATGGACGAAAGCATCAGTGCGCAATCAGCTGCAGCTTGGAGGATCTGTGGGCCTTGGGTTTCTGTGAAGCCTTTTGGATTTCATAATCCTCCAAACACTACAGACACTCTGCAATGTTCTGATGAGGAGAAAGGAATATGTTGTATGGCCTTGTAGAGTTGAGAAGGAAAGACCAAGATAAATGACAGAAGAAAGCTGGTAGCGCTAAGACAAACTGCATAGAGATGAAACATCTGCACAAATTATTTTGGGGTGTGAGGGAAATGATCTAGTCAAGGACACTGGAGAAGCCCAAGCGTCATGGCTACCAACCTAAAGAAACCTGCATGTGCCTTGCTTGCCTTTCTGGGACCACTACTAAGCCTGACTATGATTCTATGTGAGCAGCAACTTAAAATAGAAGTGTGTAAAAATACCCACCTTTAAGAGGACAGGAATCAGTCATCCAGAGGTTCATGGAGGCAGGAGAGAAGTCAGGGATTGCAAGAGATGGTGTCAGATGCAGGGTGACCCCTGCTGTCCAGGATCTGCCAGGCTCCGGTTAGGTATCCATGTTCTCATCTGTCAAATGGGTGCAGTGCTGCACAGTGGTTCACATGGCTCCTATCAGCATGTGGGAGATGGGAAAATGCATTTCAAAGATATTCACAGAGAATTCTCACAATCTATGAATGTGACCTTTCATTAGCAAGAGGGACTTAGCAGATGGGACCAAGGCTCTCATTTCTGGAAAGATTATGCTGATGTGCCCCCATGTAATCACAGGAGCCCCAATGGAAGAAGACATGAGACAGATGCAGAGGTCAGACTGACTAGAGGAAGAGACGTCTAAATACTAGAGAAGAAAGGGAAGGAAAGAAACACATACACACACACACCCAGAGCATAAACGTGCCACCTCCCCTGCTCTCTCCCCCATCCAGAAGCAATGCAAACTTCACCGCAATTTGACGTCAGCATTTCTGACCTCCAGAGCCATCAGACAGTAAACTACTGCTGTCTTGGAAACCTGACGCGCGTGTGATTTCTATTACATCAGCAGCAGAAACCTAATACACAGCTTGGCCTGAGCTCAGGTCAGCAAAGATGCTGGAGAAAGGCAGCGTGCTGCTGACAGAAAGGAAGCACTGACCAGCCCCAGCGGCCAGTGGGGAAGGCAGGTGTGTCAGAGCACAGCCCCACTGGTAAGTTCCGTGGACCTCCCTACCCATCCCAAGCCCTCAAAGGTTAGTAAGATTCACAAGCAGGTGATTACCAAGAGTCTGTGCTCTAGCTTATAGTCTGTACTGGTTCCCAACACAGCATAAAAACTGTCCTTTCTGGCCCCTCTCCCCCATCGCTAAGCCCTGGGCTATACCTGGCTGTTCTCAGGCCTGGGATCATATGAAGCTCACTTAGCAAGCCTTTAACAGCATTGTTCCCTGACTGGCTCCATCCCCAGAGAGTCAGCTTGATCTGTAGTATAGCCCAGGTCCCAGAATCTTTCAACACCCACCTAGAAGCATTCAAGTATCCCAGGATCTTTCCAGGGCTGGGTACACTGACACGAGAGCCCCAGGGGCCGCCCTGGTCTATGGGAGAGGTCTCTCCTCATGGACGGCTCTGCTGGTGTGTCCTTTCTTCCTGCCTTTGTAGCATCAGCCTTGCCCACTAAGCCAAGGTCCTCCAAGACAGGCAGACTCTGCCATAAATTTTAATTCAAAGTTTTATTTTTCTTTATTATTCTCAAATGTTCAAGGCAATGAATGTGAGGGAAAGTTCTCACACTGATCACTAAGAGAGGAGAACTTTGCTGTCTGTTTTCATTCTAAGGATGCTACATACACCGCAGTGGCTGGTTGGGGCCATCCCTCCTCTACACATGCATATGCTGGCCCAACCGCTATGGCAGCGGCCCTCAGCATTCTTTATTTGCCTCTGTGGATACTGTTCTACCCACATTCAAGGCCAGTGACTTTGCTTTGCCAAACCCTTTGTGTGGCTGCTCCTTCCTGGGAGCAAGTGGAATTAAAATCCCAATGATCTCAGGTAAAGTAAGTATGGGCAGGTACAGGCCTGTGACTCCCTAGCCCGGGCCACCTCCTCAGAGGAACGCACCCTGCTTGCCACGGCATGAATTGTTCACCTGCACTCTGGACTGTCCTGTGTCTTACCTGCACATTTGATGCTGCCGTGTGCTGGAAAGCCTCTAAGCCTGTCTGGTTGGCCTCCTGCCCAGAGTGTGAAGGATGCCCAAGCTGAAGGCTTGCTCAGAGCCTCGAGAGGAGCTCTGGCTCCTCTAGGATCCTCCCAGGCCAGAGCTTGAGAAGAAGGGTCCTTCCAGTGCTGCCCTGGCTGTGGTCCTTCGGTGCTGAAAACCCCATGGCATGACATCTGCCACGGCTCCTGCTTCAGTGGCCCAGGCACTGTGGCCACATCTGCAGCAAGAGCCTTTGGGCTGTGAGTGTCACCAGGCCTTGAACTGCATCGTGAGTAACAAGGCCTGTGGGTTCCCAGCTGGCCCCAGACCTCAGGTCAAAGCCAGCTAGGGTCTTTGTGAGAATAGCCCTGGAACTAGATGGAACAACCATGAAGGCTCTCTGGGCTGCATGTACGTGTGTGCATGTTCCTGTGTGTGTTTGTTATCGCCCCATGGCAGTGACTGAGAAATGAGGATGAGGTTTCTCAGCAGAGAAGGCTCCATTTGCTCTTGTAGCTGTTTCCTACTTTAGGCAGAAACCACAAACTCCACTTGCAGGATTGGCCTGTGGCTCCCAGATTTAACAAAGTATTCTCCCCTCTTCTCAAGAAGTCCTCTAGGGTCACAGTGCAGCTCTGAGGTCCTGCTCACCATCCTGGTCCCTGCCTCCTCCTACAGGGCAGGACCCAGGAAGCTCTGTGTCATTAGTGAGCCATCTGGGCAGTGAGCCCCTATGTAGGTCCCCATCCGTAGCTAGAATTGGTGGTAGGTTTTCCTTGTGGGGAACAGGTCTATGTCAAGTGCTTCATGAGCCTTGGAAATCTATTTTTGGCAAGCCCAGTCCTTGTTCTATCAACTGGATTAAAATACATTTCAGGATCGACAGGATGGCTCAGCAGATAAAGGCATCTACTGCCAAGTCTGACACCTTAAGTTCAACCTCCAGGACCTACATGGTGGAAGGAGAGAAATGGATCCCACACATTGTCCTCTAACCTTCAGTATGCATTCTGTGGTCCATTCATTCATGCATGTGCACACACATACACACACACACACACACACACACAGAGAGAGAGAGAGAGAGAGAGAGAGAGAGAGAGAGAGAGAGAGAGAGAGAGGAACATCTTTCACCTTAGCTGACTACAGACTTCTCAGGTAGCCAAGGATGACCTTGAACTCCTGATCATCTTGCCTATACCTCCCAAATGTTGGAATCACAGGCATGTACCACCACACCTGGCTCTGCATTTTTATAGAATGGATGAAGAAGTATGTGGATTGACCCTGAGGCAGAATACTGTGGTGTGTAAAGACTCTGAATTCAACATGAATTCCATGCAATTAGGGGTTTTCACTACTTCCTTTGAGAAAGAAGGGAATGTCTTTATCCCTCTGTATGGCCTGGAGTCCCACATCAGCCTGAGCTTGCCAAGCTGCCTGAGGACAGGCGGGGTCCCTGTAGGGAGGAAGCCCTTCTGTTTGCTCCTGTCAGGGTCTTGGTTAAGTCCATGGCCAGCTAATGGCCTCTCTTTTTGGCTTTCAGGATCCTTCCTCCCATTTTCCTCCTTTACAGATGAAAAGGGAGTGAACTCACTTTCAGGTAGGGTAATATACTTAAGCTAGACAGTCACTGATAAGTCCATGCTTTAAGCCACCAGGAAGTCACAAGGTCCCGGAAGTCAGTTCCGGGATTTGTTCTTTTTCTAGAGAAGGACCATCTAGGTGTGATTGTGCAATTTTTGTCTGTGACATTGCACAAGTCCAAAGTCCTTTCTAAGGGCTCAGGGAGTCCTTATCTTTCTGGACAATCCTCTTGTCTGCTGCTACTGGCTATGATGAGATACTCTAGCCCCAGGGGCTTTCCTGCTGCCTCCTGGTCCTGCCGCATACCCCTGAGGTACACCTGTAGCCCTCAGTCTCCTGACCTGGGCTGAGCCCAGCAGGTGCTGCAGCCTCTGGCACAGACCACCACTCTGCAGCATTCCTGCGTCCCTCATCTCCCAGCCGGCCCAGACAGGCAGCCCCCCTAGCTACCTCTCTGCACACCTCAGCAGAAGCGAGCAGCTCAGGCCTGTCCTTCTCCCGGGCTGGGCCTGTTTGCTGCCTCACCTGAGAGCCGGTCTGTTCATGTGCAGCGCCTTAAAAATACAACCGGATGCTGCTCTGAACTCTTTGGCAGTCAGGCCCCTTGGTGTCTGATGAGCGATGAGTGTGAGGCAGAGCCACTGAGCTGGTGTGGGGCAAGGAGGAGAGATAATTAAGTTGTAGGCCTCCCAGAGCCCCAGCTGGGTTGTAAGAGTGCTCTTCAATGCCTGCATCAGCTTAATCACTCAGAGAAAGGAGGAACAGGGCAGGGGTGGGGGAAGGGTTGAGAAGCTGGTCATGGCTTCCCTGGTGAATGTCCACAGAACTCACTCATGTGTACATGATAGTGGAAGATCATCTTCCTTGAAGAGAACTGAAAACGGTGCCCGATCCTGCCCTGTGGTCTTGGGAGCTCCAATGTCCCCGAGCCCAGAGTCAGCCTTGGGAGCTGGCTTTCCTTTAGTGCTTTAAGGGATATCCTGCCAAGTGTGATCTGGGGAGACCACCTTGCTTCTGTCTATAGAGATGCTTTCCTCCCCAGCCAAACTCACTGATCCTGCAATCAAGTGGTACTTCGGGTGCCTTTCTCTGCTTGAGTGTTCATAAAGCATTCCAAGCATGGGACTTTGCCATCAAAAACAGTAAAAAGGGTTGTAATCTGATGTCCAGCCTGGGGCCTAAATGCTGTACCCTGACCTGCGTGCATGCATATATGCATGTGTGTGTGTGTGTGTGTGTGTGTGTGTGTGTGTGTGTGTGTGTGTATGTGTGTTTGCAGGTGCATGACAATGTATAGGTATGAGTACATATGTCTGTAGAGGCCAGAGGACAACCTCAACTGTAGTTCCTCACAATCCATCCTGTTTTGTGAGAAAAACATCTCTCATTCTTACTTGCAGCTCACCAGTTTGGCTGCTGGCTCCCAGTGAGCCCCAGGGATCCACAGTCTTTGCTTCTTTAGAGCTGAGACTCCAAGTGTGTGCCACAATGCTCAACTAGGTTTTTGAACACAGGAGCTGCACATTGAACAGTTAGGTCTTTGTGTGTGCAAGGCAAGCACTCACTTACCGAGCCATCTCTGCAATCCCACGACACGCACGCTTTGAAACCAATAAATCTTAACTCTTAGATCCAACTTTCCAGTGTGGCACACAGGCTCAGAAGGATCAATAATGCGGCCAGTCACAAAGACAGCTGTGCCCAGTCGACCCAGCATCCCAGCCTGTGCCTTCTACAGTACAGTGTTCAAACAGTAGGCTAGAAGGAAAAAGCCAAAGAGATGCAGACTTGTCAAGCCTCATGCTGCAGAGACGGAGACCAGGGAAGGATGCTACTGGGAAGGGAGTGGAACCTGAGCTCGGCTCCCATGAACACCTTTGGCCATTGTTGCTTTATTTTGTCAGTTTGTTTGTTTACAATTAGAGAACACAAGTTGCATATAGAACACCGCACGGCGCCAAAGCAAAATTACAAGCAGCATGTTTCCTGCCTACAAGGCAACATCTGCTAAGTTCCTCCCACACAGCCCTGGGCCTTGCTAACTAACAATGGACCACGCTCTGGGCAAAAGACATGCTCTCCCAGAGACCACACTCCCCAGACAGTCGCGCTGCCAAAGAGTAACCGTGCAATTTTGCTCAGGCGTTGAAGAGAACTAGATAATATTAGGCTCAATCCTGCTTAGACAGGGGCTTATTTCTTCTAAAAACAGAGAAGGAGACAGACAAAATTCCTGCCCGAATCTGTTAGCCATGGCCTTGTGGCCAAATCCCAGGAATTCTGCCCTGGCTGGGAAGACTAAGACCTCAGCACTTCTGAGCAAGGGGGATTTGGGCCAGAGACTCCGCCTCACATTCCTGGTCTCAGAAGGGCAGCAAGATTCCTCAGAGGGAACTGGGGCAGCAAGATTCCTCATAGGGAACTGGCCCTCCAGGGCATTCTGAATCTGTGGAAAGAAGCTAGAGTACCTGGAATTTCTGTTCTCTTTCTTTCTGTTTTTATTATTATTGCAAGAATTTTAATGATTCCATAGTTGGGCTGGAGATATGGAGATTTGAACTTACAAAGTTCGATACCAGGAGAGACCCCGTCAAAAAGAGGAGGATGGCGCCTAGAGACTGACAAAGGAGATTGTTCAGGGATCTACACACACACACACACACACACACACACACACACACACACACACACA
>NC_034590.1:99117934-99121552 GCF_900095145.1 Mus pahari | reverse complement strand
ACACACACACACACACACACACACACACACGTGAGACTAGCACCTGCATAGCACCTGGTAAGTATCTGAGACACACTCATTGTGAGAATAGCATTCTCTTAGTTATAGAAGGGGCTCTCACTGGAAACAAATTTTGAAAACACAAATGAGTGAAGGGACACAGTTGAATTCATCTGCTATTTCAATTCATAGACGTGGTACCTTATTAAAATATGTCTTCCAGAATCTTCAATCCATAAACCAAGTGTGTCTGCATCACATATCCTAATTAAGCATTTTTTTACTCACAAGGAAATGGAGTGTGTGTGTGTGTGTGTGTGTGTGTGAACTAGCTTGTAGTTACTCCTGAGTATTTACTGGCATCTAATTTGCATATAATCTGCAAGCACCCTCCCATGCATTATAAATTATCCCTGTATTGCTTATAATAACTAATGCAATGTAAGCACTAGAGAGATACTACGTTGTATTGTTTAGAGGATAACAAGAATAAAAGATATGTGCATACATTCAATACAGTTGCAAAGGTTTTTTTTTTCTAAAATTTTATGTGTGCATGATGTACGTCTGTGTATGTGTGTTAGCATGTGTGCCCAGTGTGTGTGTGCCATGGTGTGTGTGTGTGTGTGTGTGTGTGTATGTGTGTGTGTGTGTGTGTGTGTGTGTGTCACGGTGCACGTGCAAAGGGCAGAGGACATCTCAGGTGCTGATCCTTCTGGTTTACCTTAAATAAGATCTTATTTAAGATTTATCCTACATTTAGTGCTTCTGTGTGCGTGTGTGTGTGTGTGTGTGTGTGTGTGTGTGTGTGTGTCACAGTATACATGTGGAGTCAGAGGACAGCTTATGGAAGTTGGTTCTCTTCCTTCCACCATGTGGGTTCCAGGGGTCAAATTCAGGCCATCCCACTTGGCAGCTAGCAGCTTTATCCACTGAGTTATCTCACCAGCCCAAGGATTCTCTTTTATTGTTCAGTGCAATGTACGCCAGGCTTGCTGGCTCAAGAGCTTCCGGGGATTCTCCCTCCCATCTCCCCAGCCCACCTTACTATGGTATTACAGATGTGTACCACTCTTCCCAGCTTTAGGTGGGTTCTGGGGATGTGAACAAACTCAGGTCCTCATACTTGTGTGGAAAATGCTCTACCTGCTGAGCCGTCTCCCCAGCCCTCAGATATGTTTGATTTAGAGTAGCTGAATGCACATGGGTGGACAGTATTTTCATTTCACAATGTTTTGTATTAGATGATACTCAGCAAGCCAGGCGTGGTGGTGCACACCTTTAATCCCAGCACTCGAGAGGCGGAGGCAAGGCAGATTTCTGAGTTTGAGGCCAGCCTGGTCTACAAAGTGAGTTACAGGACAGCCAGGGCTATACAGAGAAACCCTGTCTCGAAAAAAAAAAAAAAAAAAAGAGATACTCAGCAATTCGTTCATCTCTTGGCTGCAGTCCTGTTTCATCATGCGATTAGCAGCAGCCCAACGAGCTCCCTTCTATGTAATTAGTAACTCATTTAGTTGCAATTCATCCCCCATCCCCAGAAAGGAGGGATGGCTTTCACCCTGAGGCCTTTTCTGGTCCCCCCCCCCAAAGAAAACCATGTGATTGATCCTCAATGTTTGTAGAACCCATGTCTGCAAATTCATTTACTCTGATAATGAATTCGCAACCTTAAAATCAAGACTTCTTCATAATTAATAGCACTCAAATGCAAAACAATGAGAAGTCTGGGCCACTGGCACACACATGGCCAGCAGAGACAGTGAGGTGACACCCAGTCCTCTCCCTGTGGCTTTCTTAGACGTCCTTTCACACTCTGGCAACTACACTGTTGAGAAAGCCTGGCCCCATCCCTGTCCCCCGCCCGGCACTGCTGAAGGGCTTTCTAATGTTCCTGGTGCAACAAGGCTCTGAAGCAACTTACAGAAAAAAAGCATGTGTGTCACCCAAGCTTTGTTCAGACACAAGTTATAACACCTCTGGCCTTGGGTTCAGCATCAGTGAGAGAGAACATATTAAATAAGGTGCCTTCCAACAGAGGCGTGCATAAGGCAAACCTGTGTATTCATCAGTGGGCAAAAGTGGTTCGTAGGAACCTTTAGCCCCCACACTTCTGCTGGGAGCAATGGCCTGCCTTTGCTAATAGCTCTCTAGGGAGACTCTATTCAACATAATTGCTCCAGCATGGGAGTTGCTTCCACAGCAGAGACTGTCTCCTCCTCGGGTCAGCGAGATGAACAGAGAATGAGCCCGCTGCTCTTCTTGCTAACTCATTTGAAGTCACACACCACAACCAACGTTCTCCACCAGCCAGCTAGCGTTCAGAGCTCCTGTAGCAGCTCTTCTCTACTGCCCAGTATCTCAGGACAAGACTTCTATGGGGCCTTTCCTGGCTTCCTTCATTTCCTGCTTATAAACGGGTTATGGTCTGATACTGGTTTTCAGAGCAGAGCCACTGAGTAAATAACCACAAAGTGTAGCAGCCAGAAACCCTCTTACTTTTACCCATCCTTGCTTTGAACTTAGGTGGTGATGTGCACACAACCATCTGAACTTAGAGGTGGGTGCGCCCACACACACGAATGGTGCAGAATTAATCTCAGGATCAGTGGCAAGTGTGGCCGTAGCCCATTAGACACTCACTCCGTGCATATTCGTGATCCTGGCATCACCAGGAGACCCCATAACAAACAGTGATTATAAATATCAAGCCCCTAGTGTGTCCAAAGGAAACATCCTTTGCTGGCCATCGGTGGGCTATTTTCTCTAAAGCAGATCTAAGAGTGTGTTTTCCCTAAAGCAGAAGCACCCTCCCCCAGCGAGGCAGTGTCTCGCGGCTGGGCCACACAAAGGATGCCCTGCAAAGATGGAACACCCAGCCTGTCCCTGTGAAAACACTGTCCGCTCCAGCCCAAGGCTGATGCAGAAATCCTCAACCATGAGGCCAGGCTGAGTGAGCTGCAGTAACAAATAGACCCTGAAGCCTTAGGGCCTAAACATGACAAAGGCTTTTTCTATGCCCATTGTGAGTTGGTCAGGGCTGCAGGATAACACGGGGTTTATGCTCTAATCCACATAGTCACTTGCTGGTAGATGGAAGCTAGTGGCCCATTCTGCATCTCAGAACTGAATTATCTGAAATGTATTGCTTCCACGATTACCAAGAAAGGGAAAGAGATATCCCACCCACCCCAACCTGGAGCTATGCTTCAACCTAGAAGTTAACTGCATCACATCCTCTTACAGCTTGTTTTCAGACCCAGTCAAAATGGCCCCACCCATCCTCCAAGAGGCCAGAAAAGATGGGGATAACAAACACGACACTGGTAAGCAAGAACCATCACCTCAACCCCGAGTCAGCACCAGTGTGTCTACAGAGGTGGGTCCCACTGAAAAACACTCAGTCGTAGGTGAGGAGAACTGAATTTTAATGATTGAATTAGTCAGAAAGCACAGATGCATACAGACTTCTGTGTGCATCTCTGTCCTGTAACAAAATAGGCTAGGATCTTCATAAATAGGTGATAGACCCAGACAATCAGCCAGGGGACACATGAGCATGAGATAGACCCAGACAATCAGCCAGGGGACACATGAGCATGAGATAGACCCAGACAA
>NC_034590.1:99108248-99117659 GCF_900095145.1 Mus pahari | reverse complement strand
CAATCAGCCAGGGGACACATGAGCATGAGATAGACCCAGACAATCAGCCAGGGGACACATGAGCATGAAGAGGATGACCAGCGGTCCAACTGAAATGAGACGGTTGGCCCACCTATGCTTTAAAGGTCACAAAGATCCCTGGAGCTGTCCCCATGCAGAGATCTGATGGGGAATCGAGTGCTCATTTACACTTTTATTATGAGTTCATATGAGTATATATGTGTGCCTTGAGACAGGGTCTTGCTGTGTAGCCCAAGCTGCCCTGGCTCTCTGGCTCATCCTCCCAAATGGGAGTCCAAGCATGACTTACTACACCTGGCTTTGATTTATAGCTTTAATTAACAGATTTAGAGGTTTTTACACATTCCTTCCAAGTTTCTATCTCTGCTCTCCCTCAGCCTTTCCCCCTATTACTGTTGGGCCAGCTCTTTTCTTGTTTGGCAATAACCTTTCACATGAAATAAGATTACTCACAATGTTTTTAAATTAAAAAATTATTAGTGTGTGAGGGTGGAGGAGGGGTGCATCCCTTGACGTGCAGAGGCCAGAGGACAGCTTTATGAAGTCGCCTCTCACCTTCTGACTTCACGTCTATTGCAGGGATCAAAATCAGGTACTGGGCTTCTTTGCACAGGCCTGCACCCATCAAGCCAACTTGCGAGTTCCCTTTGGTGATGTCGTGGAGGTCTTCCTACCGTGACCACTGTCTCAAAGTATCAGTATTTCTACAGACAGACCCCCAACTCTTCTACTTTTAGACTCATTTCCAAGCATTTCTTTCAGAAAAGTCCTTGCCCCAGGAGTAGAGGTTTACCTGATGTTAAATGTATGTGGAATTTATTCTGATCTATGGGGAAAGCTGGGGATTATCTCTAATTTCTCCCACATGGCTGGTTCTCCTATCACTTATTGGCTAATCTCCTTTTCTCCATGGATCTTTACCACATAGTAACCTCTTATCTCCATCATCTCTGTGCTTGAGACATTTGGGTCTATTGGCCCATCTGTTTGTGGTTTCTTTTGGCATCGACACTTTACGATACACCGCCCCCCCCCACGCCCCCGTGATAGAATACTTTAAAAACACTCTCTCAAAAATATTCTGGGCTGGATCAAGCTACCAGAAATTTCTTAAAAGAAACATTGCAGGCTACTACAGGCCTGCTCTGTACATAATTCTCACTGACCCGAGGCAGCAGGCTTGTCTTACCATGATAATGGGGCTACAGAGCGCCTCCCAGAAACTCTTGCTTCAATGTCTGCCTCTGCTCCTCCCGGCCTGGTGCTTTGCAATGGAGAACGCAGTAAGAGCAGACTGAGGGAAGAGGCCCAGCCTTGCAACCAGCTTGGTCCAAAAATTAATCTGTGCAGGCACTCTCCATTTAGAAAGCAGATCCTTGGGTACTAGCCTGAAATGGCCGGTTCTCATTTAATCATCTTCACTGTGCCCGGGCAGGTGAATGTCCCTAACTGAGACCACTAGCTGCTCATTAAGGACCTGTCAGCCCTCGGAGGAACAGGTCCCCCTCACCACTCGCTCAGGAGCGATCTTGATTGGGCTGCCGGCACACTATCTGCAAAATGAAGCTTTCATCCAGGGCATCTTTCTAGCTCCAGGTCAGGCTGCAGGCAGCTCCCCCCAAACCTCCCGAATCCCCCCAGCCGGCCTTTGCTTCCCCTCCACGCGAGTTTGTCAGAGCTCTTCCGTAGCACCATGACCTCTGCGTTTGCTGGGCTTTCTGGCTTTGTGAACAGTCCTTTCAAGATGGGGATAAAAGGGTCCCCAAAGCATGAAGCAGATTTAAAGCAGTGTCTGTACTAGGCAGGAAGAAAGTTGGGGATTTCTTTTCTCCCTTCCTCTCATTAGTTTAACTTCGACTGATTTAAACATTTGCTCCACGTTCCCTGGAAACTGGAAAGTTTGCTTTGGAATGCTGTTGCTGGGGGTAACGCGCTGAGTTTCTGAGGTAAGAAACACGGCTGCTGATGTAGAGGACTGACGTCACACTGGCGAGAGGACTCACAAACCCTGGGAGAGAGGGAGCCATTCTACAGTGTTTCCAGCTTCCCCAAGTCCAGCTTACTTAACTCAAGGGTGGCTCAGAAAGTTCCCTCCTGGAAGCACAGGGAATATCCCTCCACAGTCTGTTTTCTGACCTGGAACGAATGGGCAGCAACAACAAACTTCCTAGGTCAGCTCTGGAAATGTTATGTGGATGGCAACTTGTGGTTCTTTCTTCTAGCAGGAAGAAATGAACAAATGAATAAATAAATAAATCTACCAAAGTATGCCACAGAGAACAGTGCCCCCTCCCCGCAATATCCTCCTCTCTTATTCACATAGCAACAATCACCCCTGAAGTCTCTGCGGTTGCAGGTGCATTTTGGAATAGCTCAGGTAAGACTACAGAGCCTCCTTGGTCCTCATTAGAAATTCGAATTGATAGCATTAATTGGCATTTTTCAAACACTAAGCGCCCAGCTTGAAGTCTACAAATAAAAGCAGGCCCAGATGCTGGGATTTCATCGCCCTCATTTAACACTTCGTAAGCAGTTCATTAAGCTGATAACACTTTAAACAGTAACACTGGCGCCTTCAGATTCCCTTGGCCTGCAATTGTCCCCAGACACCCAGGGAATTCTGCCCGGATTGGGAACCACAAGAATCTACTTTCACCATGAGTCTCTTAATTGTGGGCACCCTGGCCTGTAGCCAGCTTACAGAAGCCTGCCTGAGGCTTTCACGTCCCAGTGGCCAGGGGTCCTGGCCCAGGTAAGGCTAGGAACCAGGTACACCAGAGACATGATGGGGATTCAGACTGAAGATGCAGCCTGGAGAGTGGCTGGGGAGTGAAGGGGTGGGGCTACCCCTGTGCTCTCAGCAAGCAGGGAGCATGACCAACTGAGTGACTTCAGCTTGAATCCAGGACTTGCCTTTCCAGGGGTCAACTGATCATTTTTAAGGAAATTAAGGGTGAATGTTCACCACCCTCTAAGGATGTCTCTCTGTGCTAAGGTTTTACATAGAACTTGAAGACTCTGGCAAGCATAGGACCACTGCCATAATCCTCTGAGACCTGGGGCAGAGACACAATTAGAGCAACAGGAGGTGGCTCCGGTGCTAAACTGCCCACTCGGGTCTGTCCCTCTACAGGATAAACAGTACAAGGATTGACCTTCATTTGGTCTTTTGCATAGTGCCAGACTGGGCACAGCAATGTAGATGTTCATTCCATAATAATCCTATGAACAAAGAAATGGGGATGGTTGGGAAGGTGAGTGGGATGAACATTGTCCTTTCTGGGTGACTGACAGTGAGGCTAGCATTGTGGACATCAATACCACAGACAATGACAGGCCTACAGCTTTTGTTGAGCATGCAGCACATGCCAGCTAAGGTGTTCTTGGTCCACAGAAGCACTGGCTCCTTCAAACCTGTGAGCTGCTCAGGGTGTTTTTAACCCACATTTTGAAAAAAAAAAAAAAAAATGATGTCAGCAAGACAGAGCTGAATCCATCTGGTGGTCATGACCTGGCTCATGGCCCCTATGCTAAGCTCCAATAAGAGTAAATGAGAAGCCAGGTGGGGGTGGGGGTGGTGCATACCTTTAATCCCAGCACTTGGGAGGCAGAGGCAGGTGGATTTCTGAGTTTGAGGCCAGCCTGGTCTACAAAGTGAGTTCCAGGACAGCCAGAGCTANACAGAGANACCCTGTCTCAAAAAAAAAAAAAAAAGAGTAAATGAGAGGTGTGTGGATGTCAAGTGCCAAAGTGGGGAATCCTGTGGTTTGTCCCTAGGGCATCAAGAACACAGTGCTCTCTAGCCTCCAGTCTGGAGATGATGATGAGTAACCGATAGGTAACTGATGGATAACTGACCAGCTGCTGATTAACCACAGTGGGGCTGCAGTGAGGCAGGAGGCCTTGACCCCTGTGGCCACAGAGAAGGAAACTAAACCCTATCCCACAGAAAGCCTGAAGTCTGAAACCACATACCCAGAGATTCAGCTCGGCTGGGCACTACGAGGATCGTCAGCCTGGTCCACAGCGCCATCTCGTGGCAGGAACGGACATCGCAGTAGGGCCGCGCCCTCTGATCTTCCCAGAGGACCAACCAGGTGAGCCTGGAATTATGGAGGCATCTCCTTGAGAACTTCCCCCAGTGTGATGCCCCAGTGGAGGCCTGGGTGGCTGCATCAGTTAAGGGAATGGGCCGATTAGATACTGCTTTTATTAGGCCTGGGCTCTGGGGCTGGACGGGGCTTTTCTCTGATGCACCTGAGTTGTAAGGGTGTCCAGAATCTGCCGCTTCTTAAAGACACATGGTTTCCTGACTCAGAACAAAGACAGGCTCAGACACTGGCTTTCATTCATTTATTCTGTCAGTAAACTGTGCTGAACCCCTACTGTGTATCAATCAGGTCAGGAGGTGTACGTTGACGCCTTTGACGCCAGGAAAGAGAACGAGAAGCTTGCTGTTAGATGGTCCCCTCCCCCTCGGCAATCTGGAGAAGCCCCGAGTTACTCAGAGTGTTTGCAAAAAAAAAAAAAAAAAAAAAAAAAAAAAAAACATTTTAAAGACAGGAGGAATGCAAAGCACACCCACACTGCACTCAGCACAGTTTTCAAAATGTTTTAAAATTGTGAAATAATCCTATATATGTTCTTTTTTAGACTGTGAGTTATCGAGATCTGAAGACTGGGCCTGTTAACTACAGTCGTCTCAAAATAGTGATGAGTCCAGATGATATTTTGAGATAAGTGCCCCAACTGTAATATGCTATGAGAGTAGCTGTGATTCCTGTTGGAGGAAAGAAAACATCTCGGGCGATACTAATACTCCAGGGCACTCTGCCTAGATTTGTAATTGAATCAACTGCTAAACTGCAGCTAGAGGTGAGCAAAAATAATGACGTCATGTTTCTCTGTTCAAGTTCGCAGACTCCCCTCCCCTGGTCTTCTGTCTCAGCAGATTTTCTTGGTTAAGAACAGGGTGGAATGGGCATGGTGAAATCCCAGTCATGGGAGAGGCCGAGGCAGGAGGATTACAGGATCAGACAATCTAGTGACTCCGTCACAAAAATGGATGTACAAAGGGGACTCGGGATGTATCTCAGTGATAGATGGCTCACCTAATGCAAAAGGCCCCAGAATCAATTCCCAGAACAGCATAGGATGGGGGAGGGGGAGAGAGGAGGAGAAGGACTTGGTACCACCTCAACCTGGCAAAAGAGTAGACAGACACGCAGGGTGTCTGAGTGCTGAGGAACATCAAGTTGCACACTGACAATGGCACTCACAAGGAGGGCTTGTGTGGCTGAATTTGACTTTAAGAAGTTCCCACAGAGGTGCAACATGGTCACCTAGGGAGCCCCATCCGGCATAAGAGCCCTACATTCTTTCTGTAAGTCTGAGTCCTGAGTTAAGGGCAGTAAACTCATACTGTGACACCAGTGTCCCCAGCCAGAGAAGCCTGGGTCAGTGTGGCATCCCTACTTGGATCCCTAAAGGCATATGTTGCAGGTTTACGACCCAAATTTTCCAGGGCTATTTTGGGGGCAACCCAGTGAAGTCCAGAACCGTGTGCTTTATGCCACTGAGTTCTGTCCCCCTGAAATTTAACCCTGCCTAAAGGCCAGTGCCTAGCTCCGTGTGGTGGCCAGGCTCCTTCCAGAATGAAGCGCCCCTTACCTCCACGCTCCCTGACCAGCTTTCCTATCAGCCATGGTCTACCAGGGCCCCTCTAAGTCAGAGGCTGGGGGAGGCTCTTGCCTCTTCCCTCTCGTCTCCTCCCTGGAGATACAGCCTCGCCATGATGCCGCGCAGATATAGGCAATACGGCAGTCCGTGCTGGGCTGGCTGGTGTGAGCAGGGAGCAAGGAGAGGCCTTTGTAGCTGGATGGGAACCGGTGTGACAAGCTTGCAGGATGATGTCAGGGCTGGCACCTGCAGAGAACAACTCTGTTGACAAGAAGATTAATTAGACAAACTCAGTGCCAGTCAGACTCTGCTGCCATCTCCTCCTCAGAGGTCAGCTCCACTCAGGCCCCTTGCTAGAGACTCTCCCCCCCCCCCCACAACCCCGTCTTTTTAAAAGAAAACTTAATCTCCTAGCAAGACAGCCCCCAGACAATGCATGGCATGCCAGCTGAGCAAGTACAGACAAGCATGCTCTGCAGAGGTTCCAGGAACCCACCAGGGCCTCCCTTCTACCTGTCCAGACAGATGCTGCTCCAGGAAGAATGCTGGCGTCCACACCGGTCCTTCGTCATCAGAGACGCTGCTCCGGGCGGGCCATCTCTGCCTTTCCTAGGGGCTTTGCTTTTCATAGGTGGGGGTGGGCAGCCCACCACGCCACATCTCTGAGCTTCGAAGTACCCCCCCAACCCCTTCCTCTCAAATCCTCTCTTTCTTCAACAGGTACCTGCCCCAATGGGAAGAGAGTGTGAGAGTGGCATTTCTTGAGCACGTTATATCCCAGAAGCCCAAACAGGTGATCTTAGCGTCACCTCAGAGGTGAGGGTGAGCCTAAGAGGGGCTTCTATCTGGGAGTGGAGGCACTGAGAGCAGTCAACTAAAAGCACAGTGAAGCTCATGTGCATCTGAAGGAAAGGATCCAAGAAAGGACAGTAGAAGAAGGAACCTGGAGGGGGCAGCCATTTTGGAAAAGACTTCAAAGGAGGAAGTGGGGTTGAGGCCTGAGGAATTCTGGGAAACTGCCTGGGAAAGCTGCCTCAGAGCCACAGTATCAGGGGCAGGAGTGGGACGGTGCCAAGAGGAAGTGCTTTGTAAATACCTGTCCATTGCAAGAATAAAAGATTATTTCTAAATTGTGTCTCTCATACAGAGTCCAACAGTGGAAGTTACCCATGGGAGTGAGGGTGGCTAAATTGTAGATTCTTGCCTCTACTGATTCTAAAGGGTGGCATTGTGCCCAGAAAATGCCATTTGAGCAGATTTCCAATCCTTCATTCCCCCTCCACTTTTATAATGAGTTCCCTCTCATGCCCCATCTCCAAAGCAGGCCACTGGGCCCCAGACTGTCGCTGTCTGTCTGGAGAGAGGCCAAAATCGGAACAACTGAGTGGCTGGTGAGCAACCCTACCCAACCTGCACCCCTTCTAGGTGTCTGCTGAGGCCCAGGGCCTGACCATCCGGGAACACTCTGTGCCCTCAGTGAAAGAATGGAGCGTCAACCTGCGGGAATCAGTTGCAGACCCGCACCCCTGTGTTCCAGGCCGGTCACAGGTGTGAGTCCCAGCTGGATGACAGCACTCACACCTTGGGGCCTGTAGGTCCTGCAGGGGTCACAGCCATTAGTGCAGTCACTATATCTTAGGACTGGGGGAGTCGACCGAGCTGCCGAGAGTGGTAGAAACAGGGCCGTCTCCTGCGGCCTTGCCTGTCTGTGGGGGTCCATAGACCAGGATGTGCTCTTGAATCTGGAGCCTCCATGGGCGCCCACGTAACCTTAGGTCTGTGTGCCTCTCCCCGGATCCCTTTGATGTCCCTCAGGTGACAGCCTCCTCTAAGTGTGCTGGTGGTGGCAGGCAGGAGGCCGCCCACTGCTGTGGTACATGGGGAAGCAACTTAAGGAAGGAAAAGACAGGTTTGTTCCTGACACACGGTTTAAGGGGACACAGTCCTTTGTGTCGGGGAAGCATGCAGCAGGGCGTGAAGGGTGTCCCATTGTCACCGTCAGAGAACAGAGAGGTACTCAGCTTGCTTTCTCTCTTTGACTTTGTCCAAGATGTCAGTCCAAGGCATGGTGCCACCCACTTTCAAAATGGACCTCTCCACCTTAGCTGAGCCTCCCTAGACCTACTGCCGCAGACACACCCAAGGGCTGTGTCTCCCAAGTGATTTCAAATCCAGTTAGCAAGGGTGACTAATCAGCATGGGGTGGATAGAATGTGGGCAGTGGGGCCTGATGGGATTACCCTCCCTTTCTCAGTCTCTGTCTGTGTCTGCCTCTCTCTGTCTGTGTCTGTCTGTCTCTCTGTCTTTCTTATACACACACACAGAGACACACACAGACACACAGACACACAGACACACACACACACACACACACAAGGGCACATCCTTGAATCTCAGGGAACTGTAATGTATACACTCCAGTGCCACTGACACCAGCAGCAGTGTGGGGCTGCCAGTGACACCAGGGAAGCTGCAGATTTTGCTCACGTGACCCAGAACTCAGGGATGTGGAAACCCTGACTCCAGGAGAGGAGGGGCATGAGGACCAGATGTGTTACTGAGGCGCTGCAGGGAATCACCTACTGATCAGATCTGCTAAAGGCTCTTTCTTTCCAGCTGCCTGTGCAGAACTCCTGAGGCCCACATGAGAGCTCACAGGTGCCCTTCATACATCCCACAGTCCTCCCATGCCCCTAAGTTCCCACAGAAGGGAGCCTTGCCCCCAAGGCACTGGCCCACTTCACTCCTATGAGAGACAGTGAACTTAGAAAGTGGGAGTGTAAGGAGTTCTGTGCCCTGTCCTGAGCCTGCTACCAGCATGTGACCACAGGCCACATCTTCCCCACCAGGCCTTTCTCTGTAGGCAGAGGGATTATGGCATTGATTTAAAACTCAGAGATGTAAGACTTCGTGGGAAGCTTCTCAAAAAAAAAAAAAAAAGCAAAAAGAAATCGGAAATCTGGCATATCTTGCTCCTTTGGCTAAAGGTTCCAGAGAGCTGAACCACCCAGCAGGGGCTCTACCAAGAGAGTTACTAGCTGACTAGAGTTCTCTTTCTGGGAAGTGATTAAACTCTATGTGCTGATCTTTGCTACCCTCTGCTGGCCACGGCTGGCTGAGACACAAGGACACAAGCTCCATGCATCTCAGACACAGCAGCCCTGAGAGATGGGGAACCTGATGTTCAGAATGGGCAGGGCTTCCTCCAGGTCACACAGAATCAGCCCTGCACTTGCCTCCTCCTCAGCAAGGCTTTTATTCATGCACCAACAGCAGCATTTCACTCAGGGATTCGATAGATAGGCCCCTCACTGGACCTGTAATCCAGAGGAAGATGGAATCTCACTTTACATTGGCTTAGTCAAGCAAGCTGTGGCTGTAATATATGAAGTTCCCTGGATGCTCCGACATGGAGAGGGCATGGAGAGTGTGGGCTTTAGAGAGCATGAGGACTTCCCAGTGTTCACCCTTTCCAGGTGAGCTGCAGTCCTGAGATGGCACTGGATGGTGCCTGGGCATGTGGAAGCAGAGTCTTTCACAACTAGACTTAAATTATTTCATTATAGGATAATCTTACTTAGGAGACAGCTCAGTCAGTAAAGTGGTTTCTGTATAAACACTAACACCAAGTTCTCTATAAGAAGGAGGAGGAGAAGGAGGGGTTGGAGGAGGAGGGGGAGAGAGGGAGGAGGAGGAGGAGGAGGGGAGGAG